>NW_027189142.1:819409-864409 GCF_040958095.1 Procambarus clarkii
GCCTTCAACAACACTCACTTTGAACGTGTCAACCAATGGACAACAGAAAATGCCGCCTCCCTTAACAGCACCCCTCTGATTGACCTGACAACCCTAGAAGACGACCACCCTTAACAAGACCCATAACTATGCTAGAGATGAGAGGAGTCATCAAAAACACCAGAGATAAGGCCCCAGGACCATCAGGGATCAAAGCGCTGCAGATCAAACTTCTACCAGGCAATCTTATGCAATCCATACTCAACCTATTCAACGCTATGCTGGCATCGGGTCACATTCCTGTAGCATTCAAGTCAGCCAAGATGATATTCATTTCCCCAAACCCAAGAAAGAACCCCCACCAACCTGGCACTACCGACCAATCTCACTCTTAGACTCAATAGGCAAGTGCTTTGAAAAAATCATGTCAACCGCCTTAACTACTACATGGAGTACAACAACCTCTTCACAGAAAGCAGTTTGGCTTTCGAGCACATAGATCAACCCAGCACGCAATTAACATCATCTACGACGCCCTTAAGCTCAATTCGCAAGCAAAACAGGTAGCCTTGATTGCGACGAGGGACGTACACAAGGCCTTCGACAGCCTGTGGCACGATGGTCTGGTGTACAAACTAGGCAAGACTTACCAGCGCAAAACTGGACCCTCCTCAGGCTGATCAGTAATTTCCTTAAGAATAGGCAAGTTACCCCCAGCTTCAGGCAAACGAGGCCGCAGCCTTCACCCCAACAGCCTGGAGTCCCCCAAGGATCATGCTTGAGCCCGGTTCTCTTCAACATCTTTGTAAATGACCTGCCCCAACCAGAGTATAGGGACACCATTATCGTACAATTTGCGGACGGACGTAACGCACGTAATAAACATCTAACCCTAGCAGCCAGCGGCCAAACATGCAACTGCAACCCGTAAGGCAAACGTAGAACTAGCAAGGACTGCTAACTGGGAAAGGAAATGGAGGATAACCACTAACCCAGAAAAGATTCATTAAGCACTGTCGGCTGTATGGCCTTCTCAATTGAAATGAGGGGGGAATAAGAATCAGGGGTGAACCCATAGCCATCTCAAACTCCAACACAGTGCTCGGTTACAACTTCAACAGGCTTCTCAACTCCTCCCAGTACGTATCCCAGAAGACAGCGATGGCCCGGGGCTCACTGGCGAGGCTCTTCCGTTTCAACCAAGCCCCATCCCACATCAAGCTCCACCTGTACAGAATGATCATAAGGCCTAGCTTGGAATACCCATACGTTCCCCTGAACCTCACCAACAAATCCAACATGTTGAAGATTCAACGAGTACAAAACAAAGCACTTCGCTTTGCAGAGGGCCTGACTCTGAGTGACAGGGTGAGAACCGACCTGATCCATGAGACGCTCAACATGAAGCCAATGAACATTAGGCTCAGCTACCTGGCCAGAAGACAGCTGTACCGTATGAAGAACATGTATGTCCCAGACCCAGAAGATCCCTTCGTAGCAGAAAACACCACCAGCGACTACGAGATCCACGAACCACCACACAGAACCAGAAGAATCACTCTCCAACAAAAAGTGATCAGACATATCCATGATGAGGCCTTCCCAAGCCCTCAGATACTAAGCGGTCTGCCAGACGATCCAGATGAGTGGCCCATCCCGGACCCAATCTACACCAAATGAAGAATAAAGAAAGAAGAAAAAAAAAAAAATATAAATAATAAAAAAAAAAAAAAAAAATAATAATAAATAAATAAATAAAAAAAAAAAAAAAAAAAAAAAAAAAAAAAAAAAAAAAAAAAAAAAAAAATATATATATAAATAAAACACCTACAAAAAAATATAAAACCAAAAAACCATTTGTCGTGGCGTCAGAAGTGTAACTACCCTGATGTTTCTAAGATTAGCCTCCTTCAGCCAACTCCATCGGCTCTAGTGCTTTAGGACACCAACAAGGTCACAAACACTAGCCCCCCCAGCCAATGTACTGACAACCCAACATAACACACACGCAAACAAACAACACATACAAAAATGTCAACCCATGGTGGACAGGCCACCGAACTTTCAAACCTCCTCTCTCTCGACACCCGCATCCTCTTCCTGAATTTCATCTCCCCATCCCTCTACCTCCCCCATCCTTTCCATTCCCTATGGACATCAAAGACGGCCGGCATAAAACACCACAAACCCACAACAGCAGCAGCAATGTCAGGACGCGGCAAGGGAGGCAAAGTGAAGGGCAAGTCAAAGTCTCGCTCCAGCAGGGCCGGACTTCAGTTCCCCGTGGGCAGAATTCACCGTCTGCTGCGTAAAGGCAACTACGCCGAACGCGTCGGTGCTGGCGCTCCTGTCTACCTGGCAGCCGTCATGGAATACCTCGCTGCCGAAGTTCTGGAGCTCGCCGGTAACGCCGCACGTGACAACAAGAAGACCCGTATCATCCCACGTCACTTGCAGTTGGCCATCCGCAACGACGAAGAACTCAACAAACTTCTGTCTGGCGTAACCATTGCACAGGGAGGTGTTCTTCCAAACATTCAGGCAGTTCTTTTGCCAAAGAAGACAGAGAAGAAGTAAGCACTTCTGCCACCCACCACGACAAATACCATAACCAGGCTCCATCCGGAGCCACACACACTTTAATAGAGAGATTCAAGTAGACAATCAACTTTCAAACATTAATAATAACATTTATATTGATTTCATGTGAAATGTGTACATAACAAACAAACAAAACAAAATTATAGGGGATATTCAGCATCACTTGGAATATTAACCAATCATATAAATCCAATATATATTTTATATTTTACTTTAAGCGAGGAATTCATATTCTATCAATTTTTAATCATACAAATGAACAAAAGCAATTCTTCACTAGACGTAATGAATGAATAAATGATCAAGGTTTTAATGTGTTTCATGAATATATATATATATATATATATATATATATATATATATATATATATATAATATAATATATTATAATACTTGTGAACCAGAATATGTTTGAGCAGCAGCGATCGTGCCATTGGCCGAAGTGCAACAATTCAAATAATTTAAAGGGCCTGCTCGGGTATATAAGAGAGGCTGGGAGACTGGGGCCGGTGGTGGGTGATGGGTGGTGGGTGATGGGTGATGAGTGATGGTGTGGTGTGGTGTGGTGTTGTTAAGAGTTGATTTACGGCCAGCCAGCCAGCTGCAGCCAAGGCAGGGCAGGGCAAGGCAAGGCAAGGCAAGGCAAGGCAATAACAGGACAGGACAGGCAAGGCAAGGCAAGGCAAGGCAAGGCAAGCAGGCGGGCGGGCGGGCGGGCGGGCGGGCAGCCAGCCAGCCAGCCAGCCACTCCCACTTTGTATTTATATGCATTCAATTTATATTCAAACATTATATATGTTAAGGGCCTAGTTTTAGTGTTTATTTTAAAAATGACAAACATCGAGTCGTTTTACCAGTCCTTTAGCGTTAACGGTGATGCATTTTAAAACTGAACAGAAATCACCTTTTCTGGATATATCAAATATCGAATCCGCTTAATGTGCCTACAATTCAATCATTCAAAAAATACATAATTTACATCATGCCTTTTCATAGAACAGACAATAAGATTTGAGACAATAAGAACTTTAGTTTTATAACTAAAGTTGCACAATTATACCAACTCTATGGTGGCTGGGTGGTAAGGTGTGTGGCTGGTGTTTTGGAAGTCGCGAGTTCAAACGACCCAATGGGAGTACTTTTTTTTTTTTTTATGCCATACAATCTTCCTAGTACTATTATGTAGGTGTGTGTGTGTGTGTTTTTATTCATTCTTTGGTTTTATAGATGACATACATATTGACTCCTTTTACCGGTCCTTAATTAGGCTCTGGGGAAGCAATGGTGGTGGTGGTGGTGCATTTAAAACTAAACCAAAAATCACCAGTTCTGGACGCGTCAAATATCATATCCGCTTAATGTGTCTACAACCTAATTACTTAAAACTACACTATTTAATTCATTCATATCATGTGCATATTGGTCATTATGCTCATACAACCGACATAACAATTTATTTTCATTATTAGAATCATACATTTCATCAAGTAATACAGATACAAAGAGATTTTCTTTCTGAGAAGACCGTTAGTATTGGCTGGCTGGCAGGCAGGCAGGCATTTGAGGGTTATTATTTCGCCTGTTGATTGGGGGGAGGGTTGATGTGTTAGGGGGTTTTCGGTTAGGTGTGGTGGTGGTGATTGGTGGTGATTGGTGGTGGTGGTGATTGGTGGTGAGTAGTGGTGGTGGTGGTGGTGGTGGTGGTGGTAGTGGTGGTAGTAGGTGGGAGGGGGGGGGGGGGAAGGGGAATGATGGTCTGTGGATTCCTTCTCCGTACCCCCTTACATATAAGCAAAAACATGCCTTCCTGTGGGTATAGAAACATTAACACAAATTATATCAGTAACTGATATTGTAGCCTTTTAAACAGAAAAGATTTGTACATACAAATACTTTTAAATTATCATTTATTTGTGGAAATGGCATTTACGTCATTAAATTGATACCTCAGCATCAAGTGTCCTGCAGTGGTCCAGTGGTAAAGTGTATATAAGTGATGCGTATTCTTGGAGTTGCGAGTTCAAACCCGGATTAAGCTATATATATATATATATATATATATATATAATATATATATATATATATATATATATATATATATATATATATATATATATATTTTGTTTTGTTTTGGTTGTTTGTTTTTGTATAAAGCCTCACACACTATATTAAGCGAGTTTGTTTTAAACATGACATACATATTAATTCATTTTACCAGGCCTTATTCCACACAACTCCGTGAATTTCCCGTGGAGCCAGCCAGCCAGCCAGCCAGCCATTCAAACAAAAACAAACGAAACAAAACAAAACAAAACAAAAAACATTATTGCCAACAGCATTTGGTGTTCCCAGGCGGTCACCCATCCAAGTACTAACCAAACCCAACGTTGCTTAACTTCGCTGATCGGACGAGAAGCGGTGTTCTCAACGTGGTATGGCCGTTGGCATGAGACTGCCTACACATTGTGGCTAATAACCAACTCTTTTTAGTCATCACGGCAGGATACGGACCTTCTTGTGGTGTCTTAATGGTAATTGTATCCTAACATATTTTTGTCTCCTTGGCATGGATATTTAACATCGTTTATTCAGTCTTGGGTTTATGTTCTTTCGCCATTTACAGACATTTTACATCTACCTACTTCCTCAGCCTACCCTGCCAATTTCTAATGAATTTGTGGATTTTCTTTTGTAATACATACATGTGTGTGCTCATCTGCTCTTCAGTTTTTATGATATTTGTCTCATCTGTCCTGCTTTATGATACTTTTACAAAGAACATGAACAAATGCTTCTATTTTAGAGAAGATATGGGATCCAGGTTTCGGAGCCGTAAAACCAACCGTCGTGATTGGTGGACGAGTTGCCAGGTTGCAGCTTCTGTACCGTGCCGGCACATAAATAGGTTCGGCTCAAGCGGCGGCAGCATCATTCCCCCGTGACTGTCTGAGCGTCTCTCATCACCTTGGTTATCTCATCATCATCATGGTAGAAGCAAAGCCTACCAAGAAGGCTGCGGCTGCTGCCTGCTGTGGTGGCCACCACCAGGAAACCTCGCGTCCAGGTTGCTCACCCGAAAACTAGTCAAATGGTTCTAGCCGCGGTCGCAGCACTCAAAGACCGTAAGGGCTCGTCTCTACAAGCAATCAAGAAGTACGTTGTTGCCAACAACAAAGTCGAGGCTGCCAAGATCGCCATTTACATCCGAAGATTTCTCAAGAAAGCAGTGGCTGACGGCATTCTTGTTCAGACCAAGGGAAGTGGAGCTAGTGGATCATTCAAGCTGGCCGTAGCAGAGAAGAGGGCCGTTCTAACTCCCAAGAAAGCCACCACAACCAAGAAACCATCTACAGCAGCAAAGAAGGCCGTGGTAACTCCCAAGAAAGCCGCCACAAGCAACAAACCACCTACAGCCTTGAAAAAGAAGCAGCAGCAGCAGCAGCAGCAGCTTGTTGTTGGGAACAAAAAGCCCAAAATAAAGAGAGCTTCAAAATCTCCCAAACCACCCAAGGCAAAGAAAGCTGTCAAGAAAACAACAAAGGCAAAATAAACGACGACATGCAAGCAGCATGAATACACATGACAATAAACATCCAGGCCTCCCCCCTCAGTGGAGGGGCCTCATATGATTCCAAAAAGAGTTTAGTTTTGTAGACAAATAAATCATTACTTTTGGGGTAGATTTACTCTGTATATTATATATATATATATATATATATATATATATATATATATATATATATATATATATATATATATATATATATACACATATACATGGGTGAGGTGATATGGTACCAAAGTTTTGGGTGAGGTGATTGACATTTACACAAGATAAAACACGAACCAATGGGAATAAAAACATAAGAATGGAAGTAACTGCAGAAGGCCTATTGGCCCATAACACAAGCACTTCCTCTTGATGCTTCTATATTGGTTCGGAGTCTTGAAGCTATAATATATATATATATATATATATATATATATATATATATATATATATATATATATGCACACAAAACTAAATAGTCTTGTTAGACAAATTGCCCCTATTAGAGGCAAGTTGACTAACAAGCCGAATGACTGCAATTGTTTTGAATTTGAGTTAAATCTAACATAGAAATGTAATCAAACCTAACCTAACCTATGCTAACCCAAGCTAAGCTAACCTAACCTAACCTAAGCTAACCCAAGCTAAGCTAAGCTAACCTAACCTAACCTAAGCTAAGCTAACCTAACCTAACCTAACCCAGCAATTCATGATCTTAATATAATACTGTTAATTGGATAAACCAATTTGGAAAGAAATGTTCGAAAATAACAAAATTAACTGTGCTTGTTAGGAAAATTGGGCCTTGCATACTTGTCCCAATAGTGTGGTTCTCGCTTTTAGGTACGACATAAACGTATACCTAAGTTGAGAGAGAAAAAGATTCGCACTCAAACATGCATATCGATTGCCAGTCCTGAATTCTGGGTAGATATTCGTGTCCTCCCTTTTCATTTACCATCATTTGGATACTATCAAAACAGCTCTGAGAAGGATAAAATGAATAAAACGGGTAGCTCACTCATGTAAAAAGGAAGAGTTGGGAAAGATCTCTCTCTCTCTCTCTCTCCCTCACCCCCCCCCCCCCCCCCCACCACCACCAATGATCCTGCTCTGCTAGTATATAACGGAACAAACCTTCCCCCCCCCCCCCACCCCTCCCTCCCCAATCAGAGTCCCTTTAAGCATGCGAGGATAAAAAATAGATTTCATAAGACCCAATGTGCTAGCTGATATCAAAACAATTTATGTTATCGTCTATTAAGCCCTTCAGTAAAAAAGTATAGGGACCTAATTAGGTCCCGTTTTGAGGTGGTGGTGGGTGGAATCGATGGATTAGCCAAGCTCTTATCCGCCGAATCCGTAGAGGGTACGACCCTGGCGCTTCAGAGCGTACACCACGTCCATGGCAGTGACGGTCTTCCTCTTGGCGTGTTCCGTGTAGGTTACAGCATCACGGATGACGTTCTCGAGGAACACCTTCAGGACGCCACGGGTCTCTTCGTAGATGAGACCCGAAATACGCTTCACGCCGCCACGACGAGCTAAGCGACGAATAGCGGGCTTGGTGATGCCCTGGATGTTGTCACGTAGCACCTTACGATGACGCTTGGCGCCACCCTTTCCGAGTCCCTTGCCTCCCTTGCCGCGTCCAGTCATGGTGTTGAAGTTGTGTGAATAATAATAAAATTTCGGAATCAGAATCAGAATAATACAGGAGAAGATGCCCATAGGGGCGAGTTTGGAAGTGGGGACAGAAGAAGATAAGGGGGGGTGAGAGGAAGAAGATTTGTAAGAGAAAAAGTGCCAGGGCTAAACCCAGCTGCGTGTCGTTAGGTTGCGGCTTTCGAGGCAGGGACTCAGTCGGGTGTTTTCAGTGACAACATCGGGACATCACAAACTCACAACATCACAGTGATTGGCTCAAGAGCGTCAGGGCTGAACTTTTTTACGGATTGTTTGTGCTGGTTGTTGAGAGCTGAATATGTAATGATAGTGGATGCTGGGTGTTGAGAGCTAAAGTTTAACGAAATACAGAGTTAGGAAGAGGATCATGGATGGTAGAGAAGAGGTCATGATTGTTTCGTGGTAGTCTGAGAGTGTGTAGGAGAAAATCAATGTGTTGTTCATGATGAGTGAGTAGTCTATCGATTTGTTTGTCTGATAGAGTTTTCCAGTAGGTATTTAGGGCAGGAATGTTAGTACTTTCATGGAGACTTTGACTGGTATTTAACTCTTGCCATCGGGTGTTGAGTACCCATCTTAGTGCTCTATTCTGTATTCTTTGAAGTTTTATTTTGTTAGTGCGTGCAGATAGAGAAAGAGCTAGTGGAGCGTATGTTAGGAGAGGTCTAATAAGTGCTTTGTAAAGGTGCATTTTTGTGTCAGGTTTTGCAAATCTAAGTCTGTATAGTTTCTTCATGGCTTGAAGAGCTATTGCATGTTTCTGTGTTATGTGTGTGTGAAAGAGTAGTTGTCGATCAAATGTGAGTCCCAGGACTGTGGAGGAGGGAGATACAGAGATATAAGTAGGATTTTGAGTGTATGAATAGAGTTTGAGAGGAATTGGGCGAATAGTTCTTTTACAGAAAAAGTAGGTGATTTTAGATTTGCTGGAGTTGGTTTTTATACGCCATTTGTACTCCCACTCAGTGACAACATCAAGTTCTGTTTGTGCTCTGTTTGTTAGTGTATCAATGGTGTTGCTGGTGACAAGGTGAGAGACATCATCAGCATAACATATGGTTAATGAAGTGTGATGAACAGGGTCAGGAATGTCGTTTATGTATAGGATGTAGAGTGTTGGGGCAAGAACAGAACCTTGGGGAACACCGGCGTTTAAGTTGAAGTAGTCAGAGTGTTGTTGGAGGAACTTAATTCTCATTGTCCTATTGTCTAAGTAGTTCGAAAGAAGTTTGGTGGTGATGAGAGGAAGATTAAAGTTGTTGCATAGTTTGAATTTTAAGCCGTCATGCCAAACAGTGTCAAAGGCCTTCTCAACGTCCTTAGTGATGAGTGCAGTCTTAAGTCTTTGGTGCTGATTGATACTGAGGTAGTTAGTCATGATGTTTAAGGCGTCGTGAGTGGACCGGTGAGGCCGAAATCCAAACTGTTTGTTAGTGAGTAAGTCATTGTGTTCAAGGTGCGTTCTAAGTCTCTGGTTGATCAGCCTTTCAAAGACTTTGCCAAGTGTCTCTAGAAGGCTGATGGGTCTATAGTTCTTTGGGTCAGTGTGGGGTTTCCCAGGTTTTGGAATAAGAACGGCTGTGGCAGACTTAAAGTTGAGTGGAAAGTACCCAGAGGCAAGGGAGGCGTTGAATAGGTTAGTGATAGCAGTAATGATAGAAGCAGGGAGTTGTCTAAGAAGGATATGTCCAATGCCAGACGCACCAGGGGCTCTACGACGAGTGCCCATGAGAGCTGTCTTGACATCAGCTAGAGTTAGGGGAGTCTGTAGTTCAGTGTTTGAATTGAGATTTTCAAGGCGAATGAGGTCGTCTGGTGTAGTTGCTTGTCTATTTTGGTGTATCCAGTCTTCGACTATTTCAATGTTGGGGCGTGCAAATGGTTCAGGAGGATGTGGGTGAAAGATTTGTTCCCAGTGGTGTTTAAAAATGTTGAGAACTGCTTCAGGATCAGTGATTTTGTTGTTATTATTTAGAAGGTATTTAAACGGTGTGTGAGTTGATCCTTGTAATCGTTTGATTCGTTTCCAGAATTCTTGAGGTGTCAGTTTTCTGTATTGTTCTGCTTGTTCTATAAGGTGTTTCCAATGTTTTGTGTGGTCTTCATCTAGGCTGTTAAGGATATGGTTTTTTAATGCTGTTAGGTCCCATAGTATTTGTCCATGACGATGTATGTTTTGTAAGAATCTAGTGTGATAGCAAGCTAAGAGGCGTTTGGAGCGAATGGAGGGGGTGAAAGTGAAATGTGGTTTGTGTGCTGTTTTAGGGATGGAGATGTTTGCTGCATGAATGATGGTGTCTTGTATGTTGCGTGCTTGTGTGTCGATGTCAGTGTGATGTTTGTCATTGTATTCATAAGTGAGATCAGTGTCATCAATGTGTTGTTTGAACATGTCCCAGTTTGCCCTATGGTATGAGAATTGAGGAGTGCTGGGGATGAGAATAGGATTTGTGGAGACTGTGAGAATTAAGGGAATATGATCAGAGCCCGTAATGGGCCCTGGTGAAATGAAGTGTTGCAAGTTGCTGCCGTGTCTGTTGGTGAATATGAGATCAGGCCGGCCAGAACCTGTATGTGTGAAACAAGTGGGGAAATCAGGGCCAAGAAAGAATAGATGTTTTTGGGTGTATATTTGGTGAAGCTGTCTGCCATGCTGATTTGTGGTATTGTGGTGGAATGTAGGGTGTTGTGCATTGAGGTCTGCAAGCAGAAAAACAGGCAAGTGAGAGTTGTTGAAGAGAGTTATGAAATCTTGCATGGGAATGTCGGTGTTAGGACGGGTGTAGGTTGTGCAGATGATGAGAGACCCCATTTGTGTATGAACTTTAATGGCTAGGAAATGTTTGTGAAGCCAATGAGTGTGTAAGAGTTCGTGTTTGTATGAAGAACGGATGAGTATTGCAACTCCTTCATGTGCTTCATCTGGTGACTGGTAAGAGGTGTAGCCATAATGTTTGATTTTATATGAGTTCGTGATGTATGTGCTATTTAATAATAGCACATCAGGTCTCTCGATCTCAATAAAATCTGACACCATGTGTCTAATGTTGAAATATGCCCGCACATTAAACTGTATGATCTTTATGAATTTTTAGGTTTTGATGGGGTGCTGGTGGGGTTTTGTGCATGTACAAGAGCATGAGGGTTGCGTGATTCAATGAGTTGGGCAGTTATTGAGGAGGGTGCATCTTGGAGGATGGTGGTAGGAATTGTAGGATATTTACAGCGGGAGGTGGGAGTAAGACAACGGGTTGCTGAACGGGCTCGGGACGAGACAAGATGAGTTACAGAAGAAATGACTGAAGTTGTTGGGGGATGGAGGGAGACAGAAGGCTTGTTGACAGGGACCGGGTGAGAGGTATCAGAGGTTGTAGTGTTAGTAGTCAGATTGGAAGTGGAGAGGACAATGTTGGGAGAAGAGGTTGAAAGTGCCTTTGACATGGATGCTTCAGTTTGGGATAGTCCAGGATGTGCTGTTTGGTCAGTGGCACCGTTTTCTGTAGCAGTCAGGAGTGGGTTGGTAGGAGATTGTGGGGGAACTGTAGTATTTTCTTCAGCTGAAGTCATGGTGTTTTGTGGAGTGAGGACTGTAGGCGAGAATGGAGCAGAGCGCAATAGTTGAGTAGGAGGAACAGAGATACTAGGAAGGCCGTTATGAGTGAGAAAGATTGGAAGATAGTCAGCAAAGTCACGGCCATCGTCCTTGGCCTTCAAGTAAGCAGCTTGTACACAGGCAGTGACTCGTTCATATGCAAGGTTCTGAAGAGGAGAATAAGGTGGAGGTGGTGGGTGAGGGAAGAGAGGTGGAGAGGACTGAGTTTGTTGTGCAGTATTATGATGATGTTGCTGGTGAGGTGAAGCATTAAGGACACTGGCATAGGACATTGAGGTGGCTGATGCTGTTTGGTGATGAGATAGGTTATGGGAGGTTGAAGAAGAGGAATGAGGGTGTGCTTGAGTGCGAGGTTGGTTATTGCGAAGAGATTTTAGGGTTTGCTTTCTCAAAGGGCAAGATTTGTCAACTGCTGAATGACCTCCTTGGCAATTGATGCATTTTAAAGTGTTGGCAGAGCACTGAGTGTAAAAATGGCCTTCTACAGAACATTTTGAACAAATTTGTGGGCTTTTACATTTCCGGGTTTCATGACTGTATTTGTAGCATTTAAAGCATTGCAGCAAAGGAAGATAGTCAACTGGACTAATGAGATAGGGAGGAGTGCTGGTGTGGAGGATTTTAATTCCATGGTGCAAGAGTTTTTGAGCTTCTGTAGGGGAGGAACATTGGATCTTGAGGTGTTTTGTATTGGGCACTGGGTATATCTCCATTACAGTAATAGCATTCCTGTGAGAGATGTCTTGAGAGAGATTGATAGTAGTAGGTGCTGAAAATTTCGGCACGATTTCCCCAGACTATATCCCGTCAAGCGGACGTACTTGTAGCATGGCAACTCCTAACTCCTGCCTGTCCTTACTTTATGCTTGTACTCGAGCAGAAACACGGCTTTCTCACAACGCTTTCAAAACTGCAGTTGCCTACTCGTCTGTTTCACGTCTCTGTGAAATGACTTTTGCACAAATCCAAAAAATAGAGCAAAATCAGCGATAATAGTGTTTGAGGTGAGCTGCCTGTTGGCTGCAGCCAGAGGAAGGAGGGGAGGGGCAACGGGGTGACGTAGGCGAGTCGAGCAGCCAATGGCGCTCG
Organism: Procambarus clarkii; assembly: GCF_040958095.1. NCBI lineage: Eukaryota > Metazoa > Arthropoda > Malacostraca > Decapoda > Cambaridae > Procambarus > Procambarus clarkii. The sequence continues at coordinate 831,928 of NW_027189142.1, forward strand.
AGCAAGCGCCTCGAGACGGCGTATATAAGCAAAAATTTTTCGGCGCCGGCCATCACATCACGACCCGATCACGCATCACGATCACGACAGACTCAGCAACTAGCAACCGTCGCGGTCGGACGTGCTCGCGTTGCTCCAGCTCTTCTCTCTCGCACCCAGTACTGCAGGGTGGATAAACAATTGGCAGCAGACTTGCGTCTCTCTAGATGGTCAGACCCCACTCCTAACTTGGTATTTTATGCCGGGTAGAGACGGGAGGCCATCTTCAGTGACGTGTAGTCTTTGAGAGAGATACATCGGCCTCCAGGAAGCTCATTATGCGTCACAAACGCTTCAAGATCAGGGGTACGCCCCTCAACGAACATCCATTCTCCAAGACATCTCTCCTGAAGCTCTTTAAAGACGTTGCAGGAGTAACACCCAACGACATCAAGCAGGAAGGCACGGACATCCTTTTCTTCTTTTATAGTGAGGAGGAAGTCGACAAACTTCTGTCTTACAGCGCTAACTTCTCCAACCAACACCTTCGTCTCAACTTCCCACGCCAGTACCTGGCTGAACACTCTGTCGTTATTCACGATCTCAGTCAATGGATCGTGGAACAAGATGACGCTGATGATAGTGCGTTCATGCACGACTTCAAGGCATCAAACCCGGACCTACGGCTTCACCAAGCTCAATTCTTCAATTCAAGTCGCTCCCTGAAGCTGACCTTCGAGACGGTAGCTTCGGCTACTATGGCTACCAGAAATGGAGTTTACAGCTTTGGAATTCACATTCCGCCTTTCCGTGTGAAGATGGAACGTTTTCACATCGTCAACCAGTGCCTCCGATGCTACGAGTACACCCACTCCACCAGCAAATGTACCCAGCGGATTCAGAAGTGTAGCCTCTGCTCAGCTGACCACCATTACTCCATCTGCAAGTCTGAAACACTATGCTGCTTGCTGTGCAAAGGCGATCATCCAGCAATCTCCATACATTGTCCTCACAGACAAAACGCTATTAAAAACATGGAGAAATCCACATCTTCAACCGGAGCCAGTACCTCTGAAGCAACAAGCCAATCAGCGACCACCTCTACTTCAGGTTTCAACGCCCAAGCCGCCATCTTCCCGGAGCTCCCGGGAGGACGTCCCACTGCTACTACCAGCCAATGGGGAGCCAGCTCCCAAACGCCAACCAGCGATTCGTCGAGCCAGCCATCGCCACCGGCCCAACCAAAGACAAAGCTAATTGGGCAGAGCACAGTAAAAGCTCTGATATCAACAGCCAGAATTACTGCTGGCAATAACCCCCGAGAATTCGTGAGGCTTCTGAAAATTCTGTACAAGGCGAACGGTCTCCCTACCTTCATTGTTCCTGAGGAAGTTTTCAACGCTCCGCGTTCATCTCCAACAACTGACCCTGTAGAGGAGGATGCTGACTCTACATCCGACGACGACGATTCCGCCACTGCAATGCAGCCCTCAGATCCTGTTCGGGTACCTACAGCTCACAAGACTCTGCCTCATGTGACCCCCACTTCTGCATCAGTTCCCGTTACCAACCATGACATCACTGTGAACGCAGCCACGCTTTCTGACATACTGTCAGCTCCTGCTCCACACGCTTCTCCAGCTGCTGCTGTCCCTTCACCCGTCTTAGTGGCGAATTTCGCTGCTATCGACCCTTGGTGTGACCCTATAGAGGGTACCGACTATGCAGCACCTTCTGCTGCAGTACCTACCGCTGTTACACACCCTCCGAGAACTCTACCTTCAAGACATCAACCCTCAAGAACCCAACCTTCAAGAAATCTACCCCAGCGTGTCAACACCCCTGCTCCTCACTCATCTGATGAATCGGATGAGGACGTATCTGTCGGTACACCATCACCCCCAAGGAAAGATCACCTTCAAGCATCAACACGAACCGTGACCACCAAGACCGACAAGCCCAAAAAAAAGAACAACGATCAAAGTTTGGTGAAATCAACAAGAAAGAAGACTCCTAACGAACTGACTTAACATCATCTGACATCAAACCTCCACTGCCAGCTGCTTGCGTTCCCGGCCTCTGTGTGTATTGCAAATGACACCCCACTCAATTCTACTTTCATCTGATCAAGCTCAAATCCACGGTGGTTGGGCCACCGATCTTTCATCTCCCCTCTTCACCTCATCTCCAGATCCTTGCTCAAGATTTCTGCAACCTCGCCCCGTTCTTCCATCCCCTGCTTGCCAGCTCTATGGACTTTTTAATCCGTTAATAATCCGGCCATCACAAACCACAGTTGTTCACCATGGCTCGCACCAAGCAGACTGCTCGCAAGTCCACGGGAGGCAAGGCTCCTCGTAAGCAGCTGGCCACCAAGGCAGCACGCAAGTCTGCTCCTGCCACAGGGGGCGTGAAGAAGCCTCACCGTTACAGGCCCGGAACGGTCGCCCTGCGTGAGATCCGTCGTTACCAGAAGAGCACAGAGTTGCTCATCAGGAAACTTCCCTTCCAGCGTCTGGTGCGCGAGATTGCCCAGGACTTCAAGACCGATCTTCGCTTCCAGTCGTCTGCCGTCATGGCTTTACAGGAGGCATCCGAGGCTTACCTGGTCGGTCTCTTCGAGGACACTAACCTCTGTGCCATCCACGCCAAGCGTGTCACCATCATGCCAAAGGACATTCAGCTTGCTCGCCGTATCCGTGGAGAGCGTGCATAAGCTAAAACGACCACCCTAGTATACACCAAACTCGGCCCTTCTCAGGGCCAAAATATCCTTCTAAGGAGATTTCAGACATTCCTAGCATCAGTCATATGAATTAACCTTCATCTATACATATAATAAATAAATAAATACAATAATTTAGGTGTCATACATACACTGTACACGTGATATCAATAAATCAAGTCATTTGTAGTACAACCTGTCCTCTTACAAACAAAATGCCGTCGCTTTTCATTCTTATGCACTGCCAAGGATCCTTCCCCCCCCCCCCCCTCCAAAAAAAAAAAAAAAAAATTGTCATACTGTACTAGAAATAAAAGCAGCTTGTATAAGTGACATACTGTCCTGTCCTGTTTTATTCTGTTTTTGGTCCTCTGGCTTAATCTGTTAAGTTAGGAGATGACATTTTAAATTAACCGTTTTCTTGACATTTTCAAACCTTAAGAGGGTGGCCTGCATAGTAATCCTAATGTGGAACATAACAATGAATCTCTAATCTCTAGAAAAAAGATACCGAGTGTTTATATGTGTGTTGAGAGAGAGAGAGAGAGAGAGAGAGAGAGAGAGAGAGAGAGAGAGAGAGAGAGAGAGAGAGAGAGAGAGAGAGAGAGAGAGAGAGAGAGAGAGAGAGAGACATGCAGAGACAGAGACAGAGACAGACAGACAGACAGACAGACAGACAGACAGACAGACAGACAGACAGACAGACAGACAGACAGACAGAGACTGAGAGAGAGAAACACACACAGACAGTTTCATAAATATTCTCATTTTATAGCTATTTGCTTTCAGTGACAGAGGTTTTTGTTATAATAGTATTGGTGTCTAACACTCACAATCTCTTTAGAAATTAAAGTGTGGCTCCAATGGAGCCGAGTTTGTTGGTTTGAGGCCAAGCCACCACCACAGGGCAGTAAGTAAGCCGTTTACTTGGAGGAGGTGTACTTGGTGACGGCCTTAGTGCCCTCAGAGACGGCGTGCTTGGCCAGTTCTCCGGGCAACAGGAGCCTTACAGCCGTCTGGATCTCCCGACTGGTAATGGTGGAACGCTTGTTGTAGTGGGCCAGGCGAGAAGCCTCGGCGGCGATGCGCTCGAAGATGTCGTTCACGAACGAGTTCATGATCGACATGGCTTTGGAAGAGATACCAGTGTCGGGGTGGACCTGCTTCAGCACTTTGTAGATGTAGATGCTGTAGCTCTCCTTCCTCCTGCGCTTCTTTTTCTTATCGCCCTTGGCAATGGCCTTCTGGGCCTTTCCGGCCTTCTTGGCAGCCTTTCCAGATGCCTTGGGTGGCATGATGATGCTCGTGCTGGCTGGCGTTGCGATACAATAATGAACTTTTGCGCGAGTCGAGCTTTCCTTTTATATCCCGCTCGCGACTCAGCTCAGAGCGGGTCGCGTGGCGGAGCGCGCTGATTGGTCAGTGGCGGACTCCCTTGATCCTGAGCGGGGTATATAACACGAAGCTCGATCTGCGGGCCGGCATAAAACACCACAAACCCACAACAGCAGCAGCAATGTCAGGACGCGGCAAGGGAGGCAAAGTGAAGGGCAAGTCAAAGTCTCGCTCCAGCAGGGCCGGACTTCAGTTCCCCGTGGGCAGAATTCACCGTCTGCTGCGTAAAGGCAACTACGCCGAACGCGTCGGTGCTGGCGCTCCTGTCTACCTGGCAGCCGTCATGGAATACCTCGCTGCCGAAGTTCTGGAGCTCGCCGGTAACGCCGCACGTGACAACAAGAAGACCCGTATCATCCCACGTCACTTGCAGTTGGCCATCCGCAACGACGAAGAACTCAACAAACTTCTGTCTGGCGTAACCATTGCACAGGGAGGTGTTCTTCCAAACATTCAGGCAGTTCTTTTGCCAAAGAAGACAGAGAAGAAGTAAGCACTTCTGCCACCCACCACGACAAATACCATAACCAGGCTCCATCCGGAGCCACACACACTTTAATAGAGAGATTCAAGTAGACAATCAACTTTCAAACATTAATAATAACATTTATATTGATTTCATGTGAAATGTGTACATAACAAACAAACAAAACAAAATTATAGGGGATATTCAGCATCACTTGGAATATTAACCAATCATATAAATCCAATATATATTTTATATTTTACTTTAAGCGAGGAATTCATATTCTATCAATTTTTAATCATACAAATGAACAAAAGCAATTCTTCACTAGACGTAATGAATGAATAAATGATCAAGGTTTTAATGTGTTTCATGAATATATATATATATATATATATATATATATATATATATATATATATATATATATATATATATATATATATATATATATATATATATAATATAATATATTATAATACTTGTGAACCAGAATATGTTTGAGCAGCAGCGATCGTGCCATTGGCCGAAGTGCAACAATTCAAATAATTTAAAGGGCCTGCTCGGGTATATAAGAGAGGCTGGGAGACTGGGGCCGGTGGTGGGTGATGGGTGGTGGGTGATGGGTGATGAGTGATGGTGTGGTGTGGTGTGGTGTTGTTAAGAGTTGATTTACGGCCAGCCAGCCAGCTGCAGCCAAGGCAGGGCAGGGCAAGGCAAGGCAAGGCAAGGCAAGGCAATAACAGGACAGGACAGGCAAGGCAAGGCAAGGCAAGGCAAGGCAAGCAGGCGGGCGGGCGGGCGGGCGGGCGGGCAGCCAGCCAGCCAGCCAGCCACTCCCACTTTGTATTTATATGCATTCAATTTATATTCAAACATTATATATGTTAAGGGCCTAGTTTTAGTGTTTATTTTAAAAATGACAAACATCGAGTCGTTTTACCAGTCCTTTAGCGTTAACGGTGATGCATTTTAAAACTGAACAGAAATCACCTTTTCTGGATATATCAAATATCGAATCCGCTTAATGTGCCTACAATTCAATCATTCAAAAAATACATAATTTACATCATGCCTTTTCATAGAACAGACAATAAGATTTGAGACAATAAGAACTTTAGTTTTATAACTAAAGTTGCACAATTATACCAACTCTATGGTGGCTGGGTGGTAAGGTGTGTGGCTGGTGTTTTGGAAGTCGCGAGTTCAAACGACCCAATGGGAGTACTTTTTTTTTTTTTTATGCCATACAATCTTCCTAGTACTATTATGTAGGTGTGTGTGTGTGTGTTTTTATTCATTCTTTGGTTTTATAGATGACATACATATTGACTCCTTTTACCGGTCCTTAATTAGGCTCTGGGGAAGCAATGGTGGTGGTGGTGGTGCATTTAAAACTAAACCAAAAATCACCAGTTCTGGACGCGTCAAATATCATATCCGCTTAATGTGTCTACAACCTAATTACTTAAAACTACACTATTTAATTCATTCATATCATGTGCATATTGGTCATTATGCTCATACAACCGACATAACAATTTATTTTCATTATTAGAATCATACATTTCATCAAGTAATACAGATACAAAGAGATTTTCTTTCTGAGAAGACCGTTAGTATTGGCTGGCTGGCAGGCAGGCAGGCATTTGAGGGTTATTATTTCGCCTGTTGATTGGGGGGAGGGTTGATGTGTTAGGGGGTTTTCGGTTAGGTGTGGTGGTGGTGATTGGTGGTGATTGGTGGTGGTGGTGATTGGTGGTGAGTAGTGGTGGTGGTGGTGGTGGTGGTGGTGGTAGTGGTGGTAGTAGGTGGGAGGGGGGGGGGGGAAGGGGAATGATGGTCTGTGGATTCCTTCTCCGTACCCCCTTACATATAAGCAAAAACATGCCTTCCTGTGGGTATAGAAACATTAACACAAATTATATCAGTAACTGATATTGTAGCCTTTTAAACAGAAAAGATTTGTACATACAAATACTTTTAAATTATCATTTATTTGTGGAAATGGCATTTACGTCATTAAATTGATACCTCAGCATCAAGTGTCCTGCAGTGGTCCAGTGGTAAAGTGTATATAAGTGATGCGTATTCTTGGAGTTGCGAGTTCAAACCCGGATTAAGCTATATATATATATATATATATATATATATATAATATATATATATATATATATATATATATATATATATATATATATATATATATATTTTGTTTTGTTTTGGTTGTTTGTTTTTGTATAAAGCCTCACACACTATATTAAGCGAGTTTGTTTTAAACATGACATACATATTAATTCATTTTACCAGGCCTTATTCCACACAACTCCGTGAATTTCCCGTGGAGCCAGCCAGCCAGCCAGCCAGCCATTCAAACAAAAACAAACGAAACAAAACAAAACAAAACAAAAAACATTATTGCCAACAGCATTTGGTGTTCCCAGGCGGTCACCCATCCAAGTACTAACCAAACCCAACGTTGCTTAACTTCGCTGATCGGACGAGAAGCGGTGTTCTCAACGTGGTATGGCCGTTGGCATGAGACTGCCTACACATTGTGGCTAATAACCAACTCTTTTTAGTCATCACGGCAGGATACGGACCTTCTTGTGGTGTCTTAATGGTAATTGTATCCTAACATATTTTTGTCTCCTTGGCATGGATATTTAACATCGTTTATTCAGTCTTGGGTTTATGTTCTTTCGCCATTTACAGACATTTTACATCTACCTACTTCCTCAGCCTACCCTGCCAATTTCTAATGAATTTGTGGATTTTCTTTTGTAATACATACATGTGTGTGCTCATCTGCTCTTCAGTTTTTATGATATTTGTCTCATCTGTCCTGCTTTATGATACTTTTACAAAGAACATGAACAAATGCTTCTATTTTAGAGAAGATATGGGATCCAGGTTTCGGAGCCGTAAAACCAACCGTCGTGATTGGTGGACGAGTTGCCAGGTTGCAGCTTCTGTACCGTGCCGGCACATAAATAGGTTCGGCTCAAGCGGCGGCAGCATCATTCCCCCGTGACTGTCTGAGCGTCTCTCATCACCTTGGTTATCTCATCATCATCATGGTAGAAGCAAAGCCTACCAAGAAGGCTGCGGCTGCTGCTGCTGTGGTGGCCACCACCAGGAAACCTCGCGTCCAGGTTGCTCACCCGAAAACTAGTCAAATGGTTCTAGCCGCGGTCGCAGCACTCAAAGACCGTAAGGGCTCGTCTCTACAAGCAATCAAGAAGTACGTTGTTGCCAACAACAAAGTCGAGGCTGCCAAGATCGCCATTTACATCCGAAGATTTCTCAAGAAAGCAGTGGCTGACGGCATTCTTGTTCAGACCAAGGGAAGTGGAGCTAGTGGATCATTCAAGCTGGCCGTAGCAGAGAAGAGGGCCGTTCTAACTCCCAAGAAAGCCACCACAACCAAGAAACCATCTACAGCAGCAAAGAAGGCCGTGGTAACTCCCAAGAAAGCCGCCACAAGCAACAAACCACCTACAGCCTTGAAAAAGAAGCAGCAGCAGCAGCAGCAGCAGCTTGTTGTTGGGAACAAAAAGCCCAAAATAAAGAGAGCTTCAAAATCTCCCAAACCACCCAAGGCAAAGAAAGCTGTCAAGAAAACAACAAAGGCAAAATAAACGACGACATGCAAGCAGCATGAATACACATGACAATAAACATCCAGGCCTCCCCCCTCAGTGGAGGGGCCTCATATGATTCCAAAAAGAGTTTAGTTTTGTAGACAAATAAATCATTACTTTTGGGGTAGATTTACTCTGTATATTATATATATATATATATATATATATATATATATATATATATATATATATATATATATATATATATATATACACATATACATGGGTGAGGTGATATGGTACCAAAGTTTTGGGTGAGGTGATTGACATTTACACAAGATAAAACACGAACCAATGGGAATAAAAACATAAGAATGGAAGTAACTGCAGAAGGCCTATTGGCCCATAACACAAGCACTTCCTCTTGATGCTTCTATATTGGTTCGGAGTCTTGAAGCTATAATATATATATATATATATATATATATATATATATATATATATATATATATATATATATATGCACACAAAACTAAATAGTCTTGTTAGACAAATTGCCCCTATTAGAGGCAAGTTGACTAACAAGCCGAATGACTGCAATTGTTTTGAATTTGAGTTAAATCTAACATAGAAATGTAATCAAACCTAACCTAACCTATGCTAACCCAAGCTAAGCTAACCTAACCTAACCTAAGCTAACCCAAGCTAAGCTAAGCTAACCTAACCTAACCTAAGCTAAGCTAACCTAACCTAACCTAACCCAGCAATTCATGATCTTAATATAATACTGTTAATTGGATAAACCAATTTGGAAAGAAATGTTCGAAAATAACAAAATTAACTGTGCTTGTTAGGAAAATTGGGCCTTGCATACTTGTCCCAATAGTGTGGTTCTCGCTTTTAGGTACGACATAAACGTATACCTAAGTTGAGAGAGAAAAAGATTCGCACTCAAACATGCATATCGATTGCCAGTCCTGAATTCTGGGTAGATATTCGTGTCCTCCCTTTTCATTTACCATCATTTGGATACTATCAAAACAGCTCTGAGAAGGATAAAATGAATAAAACGGGTAGCTCACTCATGTAAAAAGGAAGAGTTGGGAAAGATCTCTCTCTCTCTCTCTCTCCCTCACCCCCCCCCCCCCCCCACCACCACCAATGATCCTGCTCTGCTAGTATATAACGGAACAAACCTTCCCCCCCCCCCCACCCCTCCCTCCCCAATCAGAGTCCCTTTAAGCATGCGAGGATAAAAAATAGATTTCATAAGACCCAATGTGCTAGCTGATATCAAAACAATTTATGTTATCGTCTATTAAGCCCTTCAGTAAAAAAGTATAGGGACCTAATTAGGTCCCGTTTTGAGGTGGTGGTGGGTGGAATCGATGGATTAGCCAAGCTCTTATCCGCCGAATCCGTAGAGGGTACGACCCTGGCGCTTCAGAGCGTACACCACGTCCATGGCAGTGACGGTCTTCCTCTTGGCGTGTTCCGTGTAGGTTACAGCATCACGGATGACGTTCTCGAGGAACACCTTCAGGACGCCACGGGTCTCTTCGTAGATGAGACCCGAAATACGCTTCACGCCGCCACGACGAGCTAAGCGACGAATAGCGGGCTTGGTGATGCCCTGGATGTTGTCACGTAGCACCTTACGATGACGCTTGGCGCCACCCTTTCCGAGTCCCTTGCCTCCCTTGCCGCGTCCAGTCATGGTGTTGAAGTTGTGTGAATAATAATAAAATTTCGGAATCAGAATCAGAATAATACAGGAGAAGATGCCCATAGGGGCGAGTTTGGAAGTGGGGACAGAAGAAGATAAGGGGGGGTGAGAGGAAGAAGATTTGTAAGAGAAAAAGTGCCAGGGCTAAACCCAGCTGCGTGTCGTTAGGTTGCGGCTTTCGAGGCAGGGACTCAGTCGGGTGTTTTCAGTGACAACATCGGGACATCACAAACTCACAACATCACAGTGATTGGCTCAAGAGCGTCAGGGCTGAACTTTTTTACGGATTGTTTGTGCTGGTTGTTGAGAGCTGAATATGTAATGATAGTGGATGCTGGGTGTTGAGAGCTAAAGTTTAACGAAATACAGAGTTAGGAAGAGGATCATGGATGGTAGAGAAGAGGTCATGATTGTTTCGTGGTAGTCTGAGAGTGTGTAGGAGAAAATCAATGTGTTGTTCATGATGAGTGAGTAGTCTATCGATTTGTTTGTCTGATAGAGTTTTCCAGTAGGTATTTAGGGCAGGAATGTTAGTACTTTCATGGAGACTTTGACTGGTATTTAACTCTTGCCATCGGGTGTTGAGTACCCATCTTAGTGCTCTATTCTGTATTCTTTGAAGTTTTATTTTGTTAGTGCGTGCAGATAGAGAAAGAGCTAGTGGAGCGTATGTTAGGAGAGGTCTAATAAGTGCTTTGTAAAGGTGCATTTTTGTGTCAGGTTTTGCAAATCTAAGTCTGTATAGTTTCTTCATGGCTTGAAGAGCTATTGCATGTTTCTGTGTTATGTGTGTGTGAAAGAGTAGTTGTCGATCAAATGTGAGTCCCAGGACTGTGGAGGAGGGAGATACAGAGATATAAGTAGGATTTTGAGTGTATGAATAGAGTTTGAGAGGAATTGGGCGAATAGTTCTTTTACAGAAAAAGTAGGTGATTTTAGATTTGCTGGAGTTGGTTTTTATACGCCATTTGTACTCCCACTCAGTGACAACATCAAGTTCTGTTTGTGCTCTGTTTGTTAGTGTATCAATGGTGTTGCTGGTGACAAGGTGAGAGACATCATCAGCATAACATATGGTTAATGAAGTGTGATGAACAGGGTCAGGAATGTCGTTTATGTATAGGATGTAGAGTGTTGGGGCAAGAACAGAACCTTGGGGAACACCGGCGTTTAAGTTGAAGTAGTCAGAGTGTTGTTGGAGGAACTTAATTCTCATTGTCCTATTGTCTAAGTAGTTCGAAAGAAGTTTGGTGGTGATGAGAGGAAGATTAAAGTTGTTGCATAGTTTGAATTTTAAGCCGTCATGCCAAACAGTGTCAAAGGCCTTCTCAACGTCCTTAGTGATGAGTGCAGTCTTAAGTCTTTGGTGCTGATTGATACTGAGGTAGTTAGTCATGATGTTTAAGGCGTCGTGAGTGGACCGGTGAGGCCGAAATCCAAACTGTTTGTTAGTGAGTAAGTCATTGTGTTCAAGGTGCGTTCTAAGTCTCTGGTTGATCAGCCTTTCAAAGACTTTGCCAAGTGTCTCTAGAAGGCTGATGGGTCTATAGTTCTTTGGGTCAGTGTGGGGTTTCCCAGGTTTTGGAATAAGAACGGCTGTGGCAGACTTAAAGTTGAGTGGAAAGTACCCAGAGGCAAGGGAGGCGTTGAATAGGTTAGTGATAGCAGTAATGATAGAAGCAGGGAGTTGTCTAAGAAGGATATGTCCAATGCCAGACGCACCAGGGGCTCTACGACGAGTGCCCATGAGAGCTGTCTTGACATCAGCTAGAGTTAGGGGAGTCTGTAGTTCAGTGTTTGAATTGAGATTTTCAAGGCGAATGAGGTCGTCTGGTGTAGTTGCTTGTCTATTTTGGTGTATCCAGTCTTCGACTATTTCAATGTTGGGGCGTGCAAATGGTTCAGGAGGATGTGGGTGAAAGATTTGTTCCCAGTGGTGTTTAAAAATGTTGAGAACTGCTTCAGGATCAGTGATTTTGTTGTTATTATTTAGAAGGTATTTAAACGGTGTGTGAGTTGATCCTTGTAATCGTTTGATTCGTTTCCAGAATTCTTGAGGTGTCAGTTTTCTGTATTGTTCTGCTTGTTCTATAAGGTGTTTCCAATGTTTTGTGTGGTCTTCATCTAGGCTGTTAAGGATATGGTTTTTTAATGCTGTTAGGTCCCATAGTATTTGTCCATGACGATGTATGTTTTGTAAGAATCTAGTGTGATAGCAAGCTAAGAGGCGTTTGGAGCGAATGGAGGGGGTGAAAGTGAAATGTGGTTTGTGTGCTGTTTTAGGGATGGAGATGTTTGCTGCATGAATGATGGTGTCTTGTATGTTGCGTGCTTGTGTGTCGATGTCAGTGTGATGTTTGTCATTGTATTCATAAGTGAGATCAGTGTCATCAATGTGTTGTTTGAACATGTCCCAGTTTGCCCTATGGTATGAGAATTGAGGAGTGCTGGGGATGAGAATAGGATTTGTGGAGACTGTGAGAATTAAGGGAATATGATCAGAGCCCGTAATGGGCCCTGGTGAAATGAAGTGTTGCAAGTTGCTGCCGTGTCTGTTGGTGAATATGAGATCAGGCCGGCCAGAACCTGTATGTGTGAAACAAGTGGGGAAATCAGGGCCAAGAAAGAATAGATGTTTTTGGGTGTATATTTGGTGAAGCTGTCTGCCATGCTGATTTGTGGTATTGTGGTGGAATGTAGGGTGTTGTGCATTGAGGTCTGCAAGCAGAAAAACAGGCAAGTGAGAGTTGTTGAAGAGAGTTATGAAATCTTGCATGGGAATGTCGGTGTTAGGACGGGTGTAGGTTGTGCAGATGATGAGAGACCCCATTTGTGTATGAACTTTAATGGCTAGGAAATGTTTGTGAAGCCAATGAGTGTGTAAGAGTTCGTGTTTGTATGAAGAACGGATGAGTATTGCAACTCCTTCATGTGCTTCATCTGGTGACTGGTAAGAGGTGTAGCCATAATGTTTGATTTTATATGAGTTCGTGATGTATGTGCTATTTAATAATAGCACATCAGGTCTCTCGATCTCAATAAAATCTGACACCATGTGTCTAATGTTGAAATATGCCCGCACATTAAACTGTATGATCTTTATGAATTTTTAGGTTTTGATGGGGTGCTGGTGGGGTTTTGTGCATGTACAAGAGCATGAGGGTTGCGTGATTCAATGAGTTGGGCAGTTATTGAGGAGGGTGCATCTTGGAGGATGGTGGTAGGAATTGTAGGATATTTACAGCGGGAGGTGGGAGTAAGACAACGGGTTGCTGAACGGGCTCGGGACGAGACAAGATGAGTTACAGAAGAAATGACTGAAGTTGTTGGGGGATGGAGGGAGACAGAAGGCTTGTTGACAGGGACCGGGTGAGAGGTATCAGAGGTTGTAGTGTTAGTAGTCAGATTGGAAGTGGAGAGGACAATGTTGGGAGAAGAGGTTGAAAGTGCCTTTGACATGGATGCTTCAGTTTGGGATAGTCCAGGATGTGCTGTTTGGTCAGTGGCACCGTTTTCTGTAGCAGTCAGGAGTGGGTTGGTAGGAGATTGTGGGGGAACTGTAGTATTTTCTTCAGCTGAAGTCATGGTGTTTTGTGGAGTGAGGACTGTAGGCGAGAATGGAGCAGAGCGCAATAGTTGAGTAGGAGGAACAGAGATACTAGGAAGGCCGTTATGAGTGAGAAAGATTGGAAGATAGTCAGCAAAGTCACGGCCATCGTCCTTGGCCTTCAAGTAAGCAGCTTGTACACAGGCAGTGACTCGTTCATATGCAAGGTTCTGAAGAGGAGAATAAGGTGGAGGTGGTGGGTGAGGGAAGAGAGGTGGAGAGGACTGAGTTTGTTGTGCAGTATTATGATGATGTTGCTGGTGAGGTGAAGCATTAAGGACACTGGCATAGGACATTGAGGTGGCTGATGCTGTTTGGTGATGAGATAGGTTATGGGAGGTTGAAGAAGAGGAATGAGGGTGTGCTTGAGTGCGAGGTTGGTTATTGCGAAGAGATTTTAGGGTTTGCTTTCTCAAAGGGCAAGATTTGTCAACTGCTGAATGACCTCCTTGGCAATTGATGCATTTTAAAGTGTTGGCAGAGCACTGAGTGTAAAAATGGCCTTCTACAGAACATTTTGAACAAATTTGTGGGCTTTTACATTTCCGGGTTTCATGACTGTATTTGTAGCATTTAAAGCATTGCAGCAAAGGAAGATAGTCAACTGGACTAATGAGATAGGGAGGAGTGCTGGTGTGGAGGATTTTAATTCCATGGTGCAAGAGTTTTTGAGCTTCTGTAGGGGAGGAACATTGGATCTTGAGGTGTTTTGTATTGGGCACTGGGTATATCTCCATTACAGTAATAGCATTCCTGTGAGAGATGTCTTGAGAGAGATTGATAGTAGTAGGTGCTGAAAATTTCGGCACGATTTCCCCAGACTATATCCCGTCAAGCGGACGTACTTGTAGCATGGCAACTCCTAACTCCTGCCTGTCCTTACTTTATGCTTGTACTCGAGCAGAAACACGGCTTTCTCACAACGCTTTCAAAACTGCAGTTGCCTACTCGTCTGTTTCACGTCTCTGTGAAATGACTTTTGCACAAATCCAAAAAATAGAGCAAAATCAGCGATAATAGTGTTTGAGGTGAGCTGCCTGTTGGCTGCAGCCAGAGGAAGGAGGGGAGGGGCAACGGGGTGACGTAGGCGAGTCGAGCAGCCAATGGCGCTCGAGCAAGCGCCTCGAGACGGCGTATATAAGCAAAAATTTTTCGGCGCCGGCCATCTCCTGCTCCACACGCTTCTCCAGCTGCTGCTGTCCCTTCACCCGTCTCAGTGGCGAATTTCGCTGCTATCGACCCTTGGTGTGACCCTATAGAGGGTACCGACTATGCAGCACCTTCTGCTGCAGTACCTACCGCTGTTACACACCCTCCGAGAACTCTACCTTCAAGACATCAACCCTCAAGAACCCAACCTTCAAGAAATCTACCCCAGCGTGTCAACACCCCTGCTCCTCACTCATCTGATGAATCGGATGAGGACGTATCTGTCGGTACACCATCACCCCCAAGGAAAGATCACCTTCAAGCATCAACACGAACCGTGACCACCAAGACCGACAAGCCCAAAAAAAAGAACAACGATCAAAGTTTGGTGAAATCAACAAGAAAGAAGACTCCTAACGAACTGACTTAACATCATCTGACATCAAACCTCCACTGCCAGCTGCTTGCGTTCCCGGCCTCTGTGTGTATTGCAAATGACACCCCACTCAATTCTACTTTCATCTGATCAAGCTCAAATCCACGGTGGTTGGGCCACCGATCTTTCATCTCCCCTCTTCACCTCATCTCCAGATCCTTGCTCAAGATTTCTGCAACCTCGCCCCGTTCTTCCATCCCCTGCTTGCCAGCTCTATGGACTTTTTAATCCGTTAATCCGGCCATCACAAACCACAGTTGTTCACCATGGCTCGCACCAAGCAGACTGCTCGCAAGTCCACGGGAGGCAAGGCTCCTCGTAAGCAGCTGGCCACCAAGGCAGCACGCAAGTCTGCTCCTGCCACAGGGGGCGTGAAGAAGCCTCACCGTTACAGGCCCGGAACGGTCGCCCTGCGTGAGATCCGTCGTTACCAGAAGAGCACAGAGTTGCTCATCAGGAAACTTCCCTTCCAGCGTCTGGTGCGCGAGATTGCCCAGGACTTCAAGACCGATCTTCGCTTCCAGTCGTCTGCCGTCATGGCTTTACAGGAGGCATCCGAGGCTTACCTGGTCGGTCTCTTCGAGGACACTAACCTCTGTGCCATCCACGCCAAGCGTGTCACCATCATGCCAAAGGACATTCAGCTTGCTCGCCGTATCCGTGGAGAGCGTGCATAAGCTAAAACGACCACCCTAGTATACACCAAACTCGGCCCTTCTCAGGGCCAAAATATCCTTCTAAGGAGATTTCAGACATTCCTAGCATCAGTCATATGAATTAACCTTCATCTATACATATAATAAATAAATAAATACAATAATTTAGGTGTCATACATACACTGTACACGTGATATCAATAAATCAAGTCATTTGTAGTACAACCTGTCCTCTTACAAACAAAATGCCGTCGCTTTTCATTCTTATGCACTGCCAAGGATCCTTCCCCCCCCCCCCCCCCCTCCAAAAAAAAAAAAAAAAATTGTCATACTGTACTAGAAATAAAAGCAGCTTGTATAAGTGACATACTGTCCTGTCCTGTTTTATTCTGTTTTTGGTCCTCTGGCTTAATCTGTTAAGTTAGGAGATGACATTTTAAATTAACCGTTTTCTTGACATTTTCAAACCTTAAGAGGGTGGCCTGCATAGTAATCCTAATGTGGAACATAACAATGAATCTCTAATCTCTAGAAAAAAGATACCGAGTGTTTATATGTGTGTTGAGAGAGAGAGAGAGAGAGAGAGAGAGAGAGAGAGAGAGAGAGAGAGAGAGAGAGAGAGAGAGAGAGAGAGAGAGAGAGAGAGACATGCAGAGACAGAGACAGAGACAGACAGACAGACAGACAGACAGACAGACAGACAGACAGACAGACAGACAGACAGACAGACAGACAGACAGAGACTGAGAGAGAGAAACACACACAGACAGTTTCATAAATATTCTCATTTTATAGCTATTTGCTTTCAGTGACAGAGGTTTTTGTTATAATAGTATTGGTGTCTAACACTCACAATCTCTTTAGAAATTAAAGTGTGGCTCCAATGGAGCCGAGTTTGTTGGTTTGAGGCCAAGCCACCACCACAGGGCAGTAAGTAAGCCGTTTACTTGGAGGAGGTGTACTTGGTGACGGCCTTAGTGCCCTCAGAGACGGCGTGCTTGGCCAGTTCTCCGGGCAACAGGAGCCTTACAGCCGTCTGGATCTCCCGACTGGTAATGGTGGAACGCTTGTTGTAGTGGGCCAGGCGAGAAGCCTCGGCGGCGATGCGCTCGAAGATGTCGTTCACGAACGAGTTCATGATCGACATGGCTTTGGAAGAGATACCAGTGTCGGGGTGGACCTGCTTCAGCACTTTGTAGATGTAGATGCTGTAGCTCTCCTTCCTCCTGCGCTTCTTTTTCTTATCGCCCTTGGCAATGGCCTTCTGGGCCTTTCCGGCCTTCTTGGCAGCCTTTCCAGATGCCTTGGGTGGCATGATGATGCTCGTGCTGGCTGGCGTTGCGATACAATAATGAACTTTTGCGCGAGTCGAGCTTTCCTTTTATATCCCGCTCGCGACTCAGCTCAGAGCGGGTCGCGTGGCGGAGCGCGCTGATTGGTCAGTGGCGGACTCCCTTGATCCTGAGCGGGGTATATAACACGAAGCTCGATCTGCGGGCCGGCATAAAACACCACAAACCCACAACAGCAGCAGCAATGTCAGGACGCGGCAAGGGAGGCAAAGTGAAGGGCAAGTCAAAGTCTCGCTCCAGCAGGGCCGGACTTCAGTTCCCCGTGGGCAGAATTCACCGTCTGCTGCGTAAAGGCAACTACGCCGAACGCGTCGGTGCTGGCGCTCCTGTCTACCTGGCAGCCGTCATGGAATACCTCGCTGCCGAAGTTCTGGAGCTCGCCGGTAACGCCGCACGTGACAACAAGAAGACCCGTATCATCCCACGTCACTTGCAGTTGGCCATCCGCAACGACGAAGAACTCAACAAACTTCTGTCTGGCGTAACCATTGCACAGGGAGGTGTTCTTCCAAACATTCAGGCAGTTCTTTTGCCAAAGAAGACAGAGAAGAAGTAAGCACTTCTGCCACCCACCACGACAAATACCATAACCAGGCTCCATCCGGAGCCACACACACTTTAATAGAGAGATTCAAGTAGACAATCAACTTTCAAACATTAATAATAACATTTATATTGA
This sequence comes from Procambarus clarkii, assembly GCF_040958095.1. Lineage (NCBI taxonomy): Eukaryota > Metazoa > Arthropoda > Malacostraca > Decapoda > Cambaridae > Procambarus > Procambarus clarkii. The sequence goes on from NW_027189142.1 coordinate 849,682, forward strand.
TTTCATGTGAAATGTGTACATAACAAACAAACAAAACAAAATTATAGGGGATATTCAGCATCACTTGGAATATTAACCAATCATATAAATCCAATATATATTTTATATTTTACTTTAAGCGAGGAATTCATATTCTATCAATTTTTAATCATACAAATGAACAAAAGCAATTCTTCACTAGACGTAATGAATGAATAAATGATCAAGGTTTTAATGTGTTTCATGAATATATATATATATATATATATATATATATATATATATATATATATATATATAATATAATATATTATAATACTTGTGAACCAGAATATGTTTGAGCAGCAGCGATCGTGCCATTGGCCGAAGTGCAACAATTCAAATAATTTAAAGGGCCTGCTCGGGTATATAAGAGAGGCTGGGAGACTGGGGCCGGTGGTGGGTGATGGGTGGTGGGTGATGGGTGATGAGTGATGGTGTGGTGTGGTGTGGTGTTGTTAAGAGTTGATTTACGGCCAGCCAGCCAGCTGCAGCCAAGGCAGGGCAGGGCAAGGCAAGGCAAGGCAAGGCAAGGCAATAACAGGACAGGACAGGCAAGGCAAGGCAAGGCAAGGCAAGGCAAGCAGGCGGGCGGGCGGGCGGGCGGGCGGGCAGCCAGCCAGCCAGCCAGCCACTCCCACTTTGTATTTATATGCATTCAATTTATATTCAAACATTATATATGTTAAGGGCCTAGTTTTAGTGTTTATTTTAAAAATGACAAACATCGAGTCGTTTTACCAGTCCTTTAGCGTTAACGGTGATGCATTTTAAAACTGAACAGAAATCACCTTTTCTGGATATATCAAATATCGAATCCGCTTAATGTGCCTACAATTCAATCATTCAAAAAATACATAATTTACATCATGCCTTTTCATAGAACAGACAATAAGATTTGAGACAATAAGAACTTTAGTTTTATAACTAAAGTTGCACAATTATACCAACTCTATGGTGGCTGGGTGGTAAGGTGTGTGGCTGGTGTTTTGGAAGTCGCGAGTTCAAACGACCCAATGGGAGTACTTTTTTTTTTTTTTATGCCATACAATCTTCCTAGTACTATTATGTAGGTGTGTGTGTGTGTGTTTTTATTCATTCTTTGGTTTTATAGATGACATACATATTGACTCCTTTTACCGGTCCTTAATTAGGCTCTGGGGAAGCAATGGTGGTGGTGGTGGTGCATTTAAAACTAAACCAAAAATCACCAGTTCTGGACGCGTCAAATATCATATCCGCTTAATGTGTCTACAACCTAATTACTTAAAACTACACTATTTAATTCATTCATATCATGTGCATATTGGTCATTATGCTCATACAACCGACATAACAATTTATTTTCATTATTAGAATCATACATTTCATCAAGTAATACAGATACAAAGAGATTTTCTTTCTGAGAAGACCGTTAGTATTGGCTGGCTGGCAGGCAGGCAGGCATTTGAGGGTTATTATTTCGCCTGTTGATTGGGGGGAGGGTTGATGTGTTAGGGGGTTTTCGGTTAGGTGTGGTGGTGGTGATTGGTGGTGATTGGTGGTGGTGGTGATTGGTGGTGAGTAGTGGTGGTGGTGGTGGTGGTGGTGGTAGTGGTGGTAGTAGGTGGGAGGGGGGGGGGGGGAAGGGGAATGATGGTCTGTGGATTCCTTCTCCGTACCCCCTTACATATAAGCAAAAACATGCCTTCCTGTGGGTATAGAAACATTAACACAAATTATATCAGTAACTGATATTGTAGCCTTTTAAACAGAAAAGATTTGTACATACAAATACTTTTAAATTATCATTTATTTGTGGAAATGGCATTTACGTCATTAAATTGATACCTCAGCATCAAGTGTCCTGCAGTGGTCCAGTGGTAAAGTGTATATAAGTGATGCGTATTCTTGGAGTTGCGAGTTCAAACCCGGATTAAGCTATATATATATATATATATATATATATATATATATATATATATATATATATATATATATATATATATATATATATATATATTTTGTTTTGTTTTGGTTGTTTGTTTTTGTATAAAGCCTCACACACTATATTAAGCGAGTTTGTTTTAAACATGACATACATATTAATTCATTTTACCAGGCCTTATTCCACACAACTCCGTGAATTTCCCGTGGAGCCAGCCAGCCAGCCAGCCAGCCATTCAAACAAAAACAAACGAAACAAAACAAAACAAAACAAAAAACATTATTGCCAACAGCATTTGGTGTTCCCAGGCGGTCACCCATCCAAGTACTAACCAAACCCAACGTTGCTTAACTTCGCTGATCGGACGAGAAGCGGTGTTCTCAACGTGGTATGGCCGTTGGCATGAGACTGCCTACACATTGTGGCTAATAACCAACTCTTTTTAGTCATCACGGCAGGATACGGACCTTCTTGTGGTGTCTTAATGGTAATTGTATCCTAACATATTTTTGTCTCCTTGGCATGGATATTTAACATCGTTTATTCAGTCTTGGGTTTATGTTCTTTCGCCATTTACAGACATTTTACATCTACCTACTTCCTCAGCCTACCCTGCCAATTTCTAATGAATTTGTGGATTTTCTTTTGTAATACATACATGTGTGTGCTCATCTGCTCTTCAGTTTTTATGATATTTGTCTCATCTGTCCTGCTTTATGATACTTTTACAAAGAACATGAACAAATGCTTCTATTTTAGAGAAGATATGGGATCCAGGTTTCGGAGCCGTAAAACCAACCGTCGTGATTGGTGGACGAGTTGCCAGGTTGCAGCTTCTGTACCGTGCCGGCACATAAATAGGTTCGGCTCAAGCGGCGGCAGCATCATTCCCCCGTGACTGTCTGAGCGTCTCTCATCACCTTGGTTATCTCATCATCATCATGGTAGAAGCAAAGCCTACCAAGAAGGCTGCGGCTGCTGCTGCTGTGGTGGCCACCACCAGGAAACCTCGCGTCCAGGTTGCTCACCCGAAAACTAGTCAAATGGTTCTAGCCGCGGTCGCAGCACTCAAAGACCGTAAGGGCTCGTCTCTACAAGCAATCAAGAAGTACGTTGTTGCCAACAACAAAGTCGAGGCTGCCAAGATCGCCATTTACATCCGAAGATTTCTCAAGAAAGCAGTGGCTGACGGCATTCTTGTTCAGACCAAGGGAAGTGGAGCTAGTGGATCATTCAAGCTGGCCGTAGCAGAGAAGAGGGCCGTTCTAACTCCCAAGAAAGCCACCACAACCAAGAAACCATCTACAGCAGCAAAGAAGGCCGTGGTAACTCCCAAGAAAGCCGCCACAAGCAACAAACCACCTACAGCCTTGAAAAAGAAGCAGCAGCAGCAGCAGCAGCAGCTTGTTGTTGGGAACAAAAAGCCCAAAATAAAGAGAGCTTCAAAATCTCCCAAACCACCCAAGGCAAAGAAAGCTGTCAAGAAAACAACAAAGGCAAAATAAACGACGACATGCAAGCAGCATGAATACACATGACAATAAACATCCAGGCCTCCCCCCTCAGTGGAGGGGCCTCATATGATTCCAAAAAGAGTTTAGTTTTGTAGACAAATAAATCATTACTTTTGGGGTAGATTTACTCTGTATATTATATATATATATATATATATATATATATATATATATATATATATATATATATATATATATATATATATATATATACACATATACATGGGTGAGGTGATATGGTACCAAAGTTTTGGGTGAGGTGATTGACATTTACACAAGATAAAACACGAACCAATGGGAATAAAAACATAAGAATGGAAGTAACTGCAGAAGGCCTATTGGCCCATAACACAAGCACTTCCTCTTGATGCTTCTATATTGGTTCGGAGTCTTGAAGCTATAATATATATATATATATATATATATATATATATATATATATATATATATATATATATATATATATATATATATATATATATATATATATGCACACAAAACTAAATAGTCTTGTTAGACAAATTGCCCCTATTAGAGGCAAGTTGACTAACAAGCCGAATGACTGCAATTGTTTTGAATTTGAGTTAAATCTAACATAGAAATGTAATCAAACCTAACCTAACCTATGCTAACCCAAGCTAAGCTAACCTAACCTAACCTAAGCTAACCCAAGCTAAGCTAAGCTAACCTAACCTAACCTAAGCTAAGCTAACCTAACCTAACCTAACCCAGCAATTCATGATCTTAATATAATACTGTTAATTGGATAAACCAATTTGGAAAGAAATGTTCGAAAATAACAAAATTCACTGTGCTTGTTAGGAAAATTGGGCCTTGCATACTTGTCCCAATAGTGTGGTTCTCGCTTTTAGGTACGACATAAACGTATACCTAAGTTGAGAGAGAAAAAGATTCGCACTCAAACATGCATATCGATTGCCAGTCCTGAATTCTGGGTAGATATTCGTGTCCTCCCTTTTCATTTACCATCATTTGGATACTATCAAAACAGCTCTGAGAAGGATAAAATGAATAAAACGGGTAGCTCACTCATGTAAAAAGGAAGAGTTGGGAAAGATCTCTCTCTCTCTCTCTCTCCCTCACCCCCCCCCCCCCCCCCCACCACCACCAATGATCCTGCTCTGCTAGTATATAACGGAACAAACCTTCCCCCCCCCCCCACCCCTCCCTCCCCAATCAGAGTCCCTTTAAGCATGCGAGGATAAAAAATAGATTTCATAAGACCCAATGTGCTAGCTGATATCAAAACAATTTATGTTATCGTCTATTAAGCCCTTCAGTAAAAAAGTATAGGGACCTAATTAGGTCCCGTTTTGAGGTGGTGGTGGGTGGAATCGATGGATTAGCCAAGCTCTTATCCGCCGAATCCGTAGAGGGTACGACCCTGGCGCTTCAGAGCGTACACCACGTCCATGGCAGTGACGGTCTTCCTCTTGGCGTGTTCCGTGTAGGTTACAGCATCACGGATGACGTTCTCGAGGAACACCTTCAGGACGCCACGGGTCTCTTCGTAGATGAGACCCGAAATACGCTTCACGCCGCCACGACGAGCTAAGCGACGAATAGCGGGCTTGGTGATGCCCTGGATGTTGTCACGTAGCACCTTACGATGACGCTTGGCGCCACCCTTTCCGAGTCCCTTGCCTCCCTTGCCGCGTCCAGTCATGGTGTTGAAGTTGTGTGAATAATAATAAAATTTCGGCACGATTTCCCCAGACTATATCCCGTCAAGCGGACGTACTTGTAGCATGGCAACTCCTAACTCCTGCCTGTCCTTACTTTATGCTTGTACTCGAGCAGAAACACGGCTTTCTCACAACGCTTTCAAAACTGCAGTTGCCTACTCGTCTGTTTCACGTCTCTGTGAAATGACTTTTGCACAAATCCAAAAAATAGAGCAAAATCAGCGATAATAGTGTTTGAGGTGAGCTGCCTGTTGGCTGCAGCCAGAGGAAGGAGGGGAGGGGCAACGGGGTGACGTAGGCGAGTCGAGCAGCCAATGGCGCTCGAGCAAGCGCCTCGAGACGGCGTATATAAGCAAAAATTTTTCGGCGCCGGCCATCACAAACCACAGTTGTTCACCATGGCTCGCACCAAGCAGACTGCTCGCAAGTCCACGGGAGGCAAGGCTCCTCGTAAGCAGCTGGCCACCAAGGCAGCACGCAAGTCTGCTCCTGCCACAGGGGGCGTGAAGAAGCCTCACCGTTACAGGCCCGGAACGGTCGCCCTGCGTGAGATCCGTCGTTACCAGAAGAGCACAGAGTTGCTCATCAGGAAACTTCCCTTCCAGCGTCTGGTGCGCGAGATTGCCCAGGACTTCAAGACCGATCTTCGCTTCCAGTCGTCTGCCGTCATGGCTTTACAGGAGGCATCCGAGGCTTACCTGGTCGGTCTCTTCGAGGACACTAACCTCTGTGCCATCCACGCCAAGCGTGTCACCATCATGCCAAAGGACATTCAGCTTGCTCGCCGTATCCGTGGAGAGCGTGCATAAGCTAAAACGACCACCCTAGTATACACCAAACTCGGCCCTTCTCAGGGCCAAAATATCCTTCTAAGGAGATTTCAGACATTCCTAGCATCAGTCATATGAATTAACCTTCATCTATACATATAATAAATAAATAAATACAATAATTTAGGTGTCATACATACACTGTACACGTGATATCAATAAATCAAGTCATTTGTAGTACAACCTGTCCTCTTACAAACAAAATGCCGTCGCTTTTCATTCTTATGCACTGCCAAGGATCCTTCCCCCCCCCCCCCCCCCTCCAAAAAAAAAAAAAAAAAATTGTCATACTGTACTAGAAATAAAAGCAGCTTGTATAAGTGACATACTGTCCTGTCCTGTTTTATTCTGTTTTTGGTCCTCTGGCTTAATCTGTTAAGTTAGGAGATGACATTTTAAATTAACCGTTTTCTTGACATTTTCAAACCTTAAGAGGGTGGCCTGCATAGTAATCCTAATGTGGAACATAACAATGAATCTCTAATCTCTAGAAAAAAGATACCGAGTGTTTATATGTGTGTTGAGAGAGAGAGAGAGAGAGAGAGAGAGAGAGAGAGAGAGAGAGAGAGAGAGAGAGAGAGAGAGAGAGAGAGAGAGAGAGAGAGAGAGAGAGAGAGAGAGAGAGAGACATGCAGAGACAGAGACAGAGACAGACAGACAGACAGACAGACAGACAGACAGACAGACAGACAGACAGACAGACAGACAGACAGAGACTGAGAGAGAGAAACACACACAGACAGTTTCATAAATATTCTCATTTTATAGCTATTTGCTTTCAGTGACAGAGGTTTTTGTTATAATAGTATTGGTGTCTAACACTCACAATCTCTTTAGAAATTAAAGTGTGGCTCCAATGGAGCCGAGTTTGTTGGTTTGAGGCCAAGCCACCACCACAGGGCAGTAAGTAAGCCGTTTACTTGGAGGAGGTGTACTTGGTGACGGCCTTAGTGCCCTCAGAGACGGCGTGCTTGGCCAGTTCTCCGGGCAACAGGAGCCTTACAGCCGTCTGGATCTCCCGACTGGTAATGGTGGAACGCTTGTTGTAGTGGGCCAGGCGAGAAGCCTCGGCGGCGATGCGCTCGAAGATGTCGTTCACGAACGAGTTCATGATCGACATGGCTTTGGAAGAGATACCAGTGTCGGGGTGGACCTGCTTCAGCACTTTGTAGATGTAGATGCTGTAGCTCTCCTTCCTCCTGCGCTTCTTTTTCTTATCGCCCTTGGCAATGGCCTTCTGGGCCTTTCCGGCCTTCTTGGCAGCCTTTCCAGATGCCTTGGGTGGCATGATGATGCTCGTGCTGGCTGGCGTTGCGATACAATAATGAACTTTTGCGCGAGTCGAGCTTTCCTTTTATATCCCGCTCGCGACTCAGCTCAGAGCGGGTCGCGTGGCGGAGCGCGCTGATTGGTCAGTGGCGGACTCCCTTGATCCTGAGCGGGGTATATAACACGAAGCTCGATCTGCGGGCCGGCATAAACCACCAACCAACCTGGCAACTACCGACCAATCTCACTCTTAGACTCAATAGGCAAGTGCTTTGAAAAAATCATGTCAAACCGCCTTAACTACTACATGGAGTACAACAACCTCTTCACAGAAAAGCAGTTTGGCTTTCGAGCACATAGATCAACCCAGCACGCAATTAACATCATCTACGACGCCTTAAGCTCAATTCGCAAGCAAAAACAGGTAGCCTTGATTGCGACGAGGGACGTACACAAGGCCTTCGACAGCCTGTGGCACGATGGTCTGGTGTACAAACTAGCAGACTTACCAGCGCAAAACTGGACCCTCCTCAGGCTGATCAGTAATTTCCTTAAGAATAGGCAAGTTACCCCCAGCTTCAAGGCAAACGAGGCCGCAGCCTTCACCCCAACAGCTGGAGTCCCCCAAGGATCATGCTTGAGCCCGGTTCTCTTCAACATCTTTGTAAATGACCTGCCCCAACCAGAGTATAGGGACACCATTATCGTACAATTTGCGGACGACGTAACGCACGTAATAACATCTAACCCTAGCAGCCAAGCGGCCAAACATGCAACTGCAACCCGTAAGGCAAACGTAGAACTAGCAAGGACTGCTAACTGGGAAAGGAAATGGAGGATAACCACTAACCCAGAAAAGATTCAATTAAGCACTGTCGGCTGTATGGCCTTCTCAATTGAAAATGAGGGGGGAATAAGAATCAGGGGTGAACCCATAGCCATCTCAAACTCCAACACAGTGCTCGGTTACAACTTCAACAGGCTTCTCAACTCCTCCCAGTACGTATCCCAGAAGACAGCGATGGCCCGGGGCTCACTGGCGAGGCTCTTCCGTTTCAACCAAGCCCCATCCCACATCAAGCTCCACCTGTACAGAATGATCATAAGGCCTAGCTTGGAATACCCATACGTTCCCCTGAACCTCACCAACAAATCCAACATGTTGAAGATTCAACGAGTACAAAACAAAGCACTTCGCTTTGCAGAGGGCCTGACTCTGAGTGACAGGGTGAGAACCGACCTGATCCATGAGACGCTCAACATGAAGCCAATGAACATTAGGCTCAGCTACCTGGCCAGAAGACAGCTGTACCGTATGAAGAACATGTATGTCCCAGACCCAGAAGATCCCTTCGTAGCAGAAAACACCACCAGCGACTACGAGATCCACGAACCACCACACAGAACCAGAAGAATCACTCTCCAACAAAAAGTGATCAGACATATCCATGATGAGGCCTTCCCAAGCCCTCAGATACTAAGCGGTCTGCCAGACGATCCAGATGAGTGGCCCATCCCGGACCCAATCTACACCAAATGAAGAATAAAGAAAGAAAGAAAAAAAAAAAAATATAAATAATAAAAAAAAAAAAAAAAAATAATAATAAATAAATAAATAAAAAAAAAAAAAAAAAAAAAAAAAAAAAAAAAAAAAAAAAAAAAAAAAATATATATAAATAAAACACCTACAAAAAAATATAAAACCAAAAAACCATTTGTCGTGGCGTCAGAAGTGTAACTACCCTGATGTTTCTAAGATTAGCCTCCTTCAGCCAACTCCATCGGCTCTAGTGCTTTAGGACACCAACAAGGTCACAAACACTAGCCCCCCCAGCCAATGTACTGACAACCCAACATAACACACACGCAAACAAACAACACATACAAAAATGTCAACCCATGGTGGACAGGCCACCGAACTTTCAAACCTCCTCTCTCTCGACACCCGCATCCTCTTCCTGAATTTCATCTCCCCATCCCTCTACCTCCCCCATCCTTTCCATTCCCTATGGACATCAAAGCAAAGCCGGCATAAAACACCACAAACCCACAACAGCAGCAGCAATGTCAGGACGCGGCAAGGGAGGCAAAGTGAAGGGCAAGTCAAAGTCTCGCTCCAGCAGGGCCGGACTTCAGTTCCCCGTGGGCAGAATTCACCGTCTGCTGCGTAAAGGCAACTACGCCGAACGCGTCGGTGCTGGCGCTCCTGTCTACCTGGCAGCCGTCATGGAATACCTCGCTGCCGAAGTTCTGGAGCTCGCCGGTAACGCCGCACGTGACAACAAGAAGACCCGTATCATCCCACGTCACTTGCAGTTGGCCATCCGCAACGACGAAGAACTCAACAAACTTCTGTCTGGCGTAACCATTGCACAGGGAGGTGTTCTTCCAAACATTCAGGCAGTTCTTTTGCCAAAGAAGACAGAGAAGAAGTAAGCACTTCTGCCACCCACCACGACAAATACCATAACCAGGCTCCATCCGGAGCCACACACACTTTAATAGAGAGATTCAAGTAGACAATCAACTTTCAAACATTAATAATAACATTTATATTGATTTCATGTGAAATGTGTACATAACAAACAAACAAAACAAAATTATAGGGGATATTCAGCATCACTTGGAATATTAACCAATCATATAAATCCAATATATATTTTATATTTTACTTTAAGCGAGGAATTCATATTCTATCAATTTTTAATCATACAAATGAACAAAAGCAATTCTTCACTAGACGTAATGAATGAATAAATGATCAAGGTTTTAATGTGTTTCATGAATATATATATATATATATATATATATATATATATATATATATATATATATATATATATATATATATATATATATATATATATATATATAATATAATATATTATAATACTTGTGAACCAGAATATGTTTGAGCAGCAGCGATCGTGCCATTGGCCGAAGTGCAACAATTCAAATAATTTAAAGGGCCTGCTCGGGTATATAAGAGAGGCTGGGAGACTGGGGCCGGTGGTGGGTGATGGGTGGTGGGTGATGGGTGATGAGTGATGGTGTGGTGTGGTGTGGTGTTGTTAAGAGTTGATTTACGGCCAGCCAGCCAGCTGCAGCCAAGGCAGGGCAGGGCAAGGCAAGGCAAGGCAAGGCAAGGCAATAACAGGACAGGACAGGCAAGGCAAGGCAAGGCAAGGCAAGGCAAGCAGGCGGGCGGGCGGGCGGGCGGGCGGGCAGCCAGCCAGCCAGCCAGCCACTCCCACTTTGTATTTATATGCATTCAATTTATATTCAAACATTATATATGTTAAGGGCCTAGTTTTAGTGTTTATTTTAAAAATGACAAACATCGAGTCGTTTTACCAGTCCTTTAGCGTTAACGGTGATGCATTTTAAAACTGAACAGAAATCACCTTTTCTGGATATATCAAATATCGAATCCGCTTAATGTGCCTACAATTCAATCATTCAAAAAATACATAATTTACATCATGCCTTTTCATAGAACAGACAATAAGATTTGAGACAATAAGAACTTTAGTTTTATAACTAAAGTTGCACAATTATACCAACTCTATGGTGGCTGGGTGGTAAGGTGTGTGGCTGGTGTTTTGGAAGTCGCGAGTTCAAACGACCCAATGGGAGTACTTTTTTTTTTTTTTATGCCATACAATCTTCCTAGTACTATTATGTAGGTGTGTGTGTGTGTGTTTTTATTCATTCTTTGGTTTTATAGATGACATACATATTGACTCCTTTTACCGGTCCTTAATTAGGCTCTGGGGAAGCAATGGTGGTGGTGGTGGTGCATTTAAAACTAAACCAAAAATCACCAGTTCTGGACGCGTCAAATATCATATCCGCTTAATGTGTCTACAACCTAATTACTTAAAACTACACTATTTAATTCATTCATATCATGTGCATATTGGTCATTATGCTCATACAACCGACATAACAATTTATTTTCATTATTAGAATCATACATTTCATCAAGTAATACAGATACAAAGAGATTTTCTTTCTGAGAAGACCGTTAGTATTGGCTGGCTGGCAGGCAGGCAGGCATTTGAGGGTTATTATTTCGCCTGTTGATTGGGGGGAGGGTTGATGTGTTAGGGGGTTTTCGGTTAGGTGTGGTGGTGGTGATTGGTGGTGATTGGTGGTGGTGGTGATTGGTGGTGAGTAGTGGTGGTGGTGGTGGTGGTGGTGGTGGTAGTGGTGGTAGTAGGTGGGAGGGGGGGGGGGGGAAGGGGAATGATGGTCTGTGGATTCCTTCTCCGTACCCCCTTACATATAAGCAAAAACATGCCTTCCTGTGGGTATAGAAACATTAACACAAATTATATCAGTAACTGATATTGTAGCCTTTTAAACAGAAAAGATTTGTACATACAAATACTTTTAAATTATCATTTATTTGTGGAAATGGCATTTACGTCATTAAATTGATACCTCAGCATCAAGTGTCCTGCAGTGGTCCAGTGGTAAAGTGTATATAAGTGATGCGTATTCTTGGAGTTGCGAGTTCAAACCCGGATTAAGCTATATATATATATATATATATATATATATATATATATATATATATATATATATATATATATATATATATATATATATATATATATATATATATATTTTGTTTTGTTTTGGTTGTTTGTTTTTGTATAAAGCCTCACACACTATATTAAGCGAGTTTGTTTTAAACATGACATACATATTAATTCATTTTACCAGGCCTTATTCCACACAACTCCGTGAATTTCCCGTGGAGCCAGCCAGCCAGCCAGCCAGCCATTCAAACAAAAACAAACGAAACAAAACAAAACAAAACAAAAAACATTATTGCCAACAGCATTTGGTGTTCCCAGGCGGTCACCCATCCAAGTACTAACCAAACCCAACGTTGCTTAACTTCGCTGATCGGACGAGAAGCGGTGTTCTCAACGTGGTATGGCCGTTGGCATGAGACTGCCTACACATTGTGGCTAATAACCAACTCTTTTTAGTCATCACGGCAGGATACGGACCTTCTTGTGGTGTCTTAATGGTAATTGTATCCTAACATATTTTTGTCTCCTTGGCATGGATATTTAACATCGTTTATTCAGTCTTGGGTTTATGTTCTTTCGCCATTTACAGACATTTTACATCTACCTACTTCCTCAGCCTACCCTGCCAATTTCTAATGAATTTGTGGATTTTCTTTTGTAATACATACATGTGTGTGCTCATCTGCTCTTCAGTTTTTATGATATTTGTCTCATCTGTCCTGCTTTATGATACTTTTACAAAGAACATGAACAAATGCTTCTATTTTAGAGAAGATATGGGATCCAGGTTTCGGAGCCGTAAAACCAACCGTCGTGATTGGTGGACGAGTTGCCAGGTTGCAGCTTCTGTACCGTGCCGGCACATAAATAGGTTCGGCTCAAGCGGCGGCAGCATCATTCCCCCGTGACTGTCTGAGCGTCTCTCATCACCTTGGTTATCTCATCATCATCATGGTAGAAGCAAAGCCTACCAAGAAGGCTGCGGCTGCTGCTGCTGTGGTGGCCACCACCAGGAAACCTCGCGTCCAGGTTGCTCACCCGAAAACTAGTCAAATGGTTCTAGCCGCGGTCGCAGCACTCAAAGACCGTAAGGGCTCGTCTCTACAAGCAATCAAGAAGTACGTTGTTGCCAACAACAAAGTCGAGGCTGCCAAGATCGCCATTTACATCCGAAGATTTCTCAAGAAAGCAGTGGCTGACGGCATTCTTGTTCAGACCAAGGGAAGTGGAGCTAGTGGATCATTCAAGCTGGCCGTAGCAGAGAAGAGGGCCGTTCTAACTCCCAAGAAAGCCACCACAACCAAGAAACCATCTACAGCAGCAAAGAAGGCCGTGGTAACTCCCAAGAAAGCCGCCACAAGCAACAAACCACCTACAGCCTTGAAAAAGAAGCAGCAGCAGCAGCAGCAGCAGCTTGTTGTTGGGAACAAAAAGCCCAAAATAAAGAGAGCTTCAAAATCTCCCAAACCACCCAAGGCAAAGAAAGCTGTCAAGAAAACAACAAAGGCAAAATAAACGACGACATGCAAGCAGCATGAATACACATGACAATAAACATCCAGGCCTCCCCCCTCAGTGGAGGGGCCTCATATGATTCCAAAAAGAGTTTAGTTTTGTAGACAAATAAATCATTACTTTTGGGGTAGATTTACTCTGTATATTATATATATATATATATATATATATATATATATATATACACATATACATGGGTGAGGTGATATGGTACCAAAGTTTTGGGTGAGGTGATTGACATTTACACAAGATAAAACACGAACCAATGGGAATAAAAACATAAGAATGGAAGTAACTGCAGAAGGCCTATTGGCCCATAACACAAGCACTTCCTCTTGATGCTTCTATATTGGTTCGGAGTCTTGAAGCTATAATATATATATATATATATATATATATATATATATATATATATATATATATATATATATATATATATATATATATATATATATATATATATATATATATATGCACACAAAACTAAATAGTCTTGTTAGACAAATTGCCCCTATTAGAGGCAAGTTGACTAACAAGCCGAATGACTGCAATTGTTTTGAATTTGAGTTAAATCTAACATAGAAATGTAATCAAACCTAACCTAACCTATGCTAACCCAAGCTAAGCTAACCTAACCTAACCTAAGCTAACCCAAGCTAAGCTAAGCTAACCTAACCTAACCTAAGCTAAGCTAACCTAACCTAACCTAACCCAGCAATTCATGATCTTAATATAATACTGTTAATTGGATAAACCAATTTGGAAAGAAATGTTCGAAAATAACAAAATTCACTGTGCTTGTTAGGAAAATTGGGCCTTGCATACTTGTCCCAATAGTGTGGTTCTCGCTTTTAGGTACGACATAAACGTATACCTAAGTTGAGAGAGAAAAAGATTCGCACTCAAACATGCATATCGATTGCCAGTCCTGAATTCTGGGTAGATATTCGTGTCCTCCCTTTTCATTTACCATCATTTGGATACTATCAAAACAGCTCTGAGAAGGATAAAATGAATAAAACGGGTAGCTCACTCATGTAAAAAGGAAGAGTTGGGAAAGATCTCTCTCTCTCTCTCTCTCCCTCACCCCCCCCCCCCCCCCCCCACCACCACCAATGATCCTGCTCTGCTAGTATATAACGGAACAAACCTTCCCCCCCCCCCCACCCCTCCCTCCCCAATCAGAGTCCCTTTAAGCATGCGAGGATAAAAAATAGATTTCATAAGACCCAATGTGCTAGCTGATATCAAAACAATTTATGTTATCGTCTATTAAGCCCTTCAGTAAAAAAGTATAGGGACCTAATTAGGTCCCGTTTTGAGGTGGTGGTGGGTGGAATCGATGGATTAGCCAAGCTCTTATCCGCCGAATCCGTAGAGGGTACGACCCTGGCGCTTCAGA
>NW_027189142.1:869409-961716 GCF_040958095.1 Procambarus clarkii
GATACCTCAGCATCAAGTGTCCTGCAGTGGTCCAGTGGTAAAGTGTATATAAGTGATGCGTATTCTTGGAGTTGCGAGTTCAAACCCGGATTAAGCTATATATATATATATATATATATATATATATATATATATATATATATATATATATATATATATATATATATATATATATATATATATATTTTGTTTTGTTTTGGTTGTTTGTTTTTGTATAAAGCCTCACACACTATATTAAGCGAGTTTGTTTTAAACATGACATACATATTAATTCATTTTACCAGGCCTTATTCCACACAACTCCGTGAATTTCCCGTGGAGCCAGCCAGCCAGCCAGCCAGCCATTCAAACAAAAACAAACGAAACAAAACAAAACAAAACAAAAAACATTATTGCCAACAGCATTTGGTGTTCCCAGGCGGTCACCCATCCAAGTACTAACCAAACCCAACGTTGCTTAACTTCGCTGATCGGACGAGAAGCGGTGTTCTCAACGTGGTATGGCCGTTGGCATGAGACTGCCTACACATTGTGGCTAATAACCAACTCTTTTTAGTCATCACGGCAGGATACGGACCTTCTTGTGGTGTCTTAATGGTAATTGTATCCTAACATATTTTTGTCTCCTTGGCATGGATATTTAACATCGTTTATTCAGTCTTGGGTTTATGTTCTTTCGCCATTTACAGACATTTTACATCTACCTACTTCCTCAGCCTACCCTGCCAATTTCTAATGAATTTGTGGATTTTCTTTTGTAATACATACATGTGTGTGCTCATCTGCTCTTCAGTTTTTATGATATTTGTCTCATCTGTCCTGCTTTATGATACTTTTACAAAGAACATGAACAAATGCTTCTATTTTAGAGAAGATATGGGATCCAGGTTTCGGAGCCGTAAAACCAACCGTCGTGATTGGTGGACGAGTTGCCAGGTTGCAGCTTCTGTACCGTGCCGGCACATAAATAGGTTCGGCTCAAGCGGCGGCAGCATCATTCCCCCGTGACTGTCTGAGCGTCTCTCATCACCTTGGTTATCTCATCATCATCATGGTAGAAGCAAAGCCTACCAAGAAGGCTGCGGCTGCTGCTGCTGTGGTGGCCACCACCAGGAAACCTCGCGTCCAGGTTGCTCACCCGAAAACTAGTCAAATGGTTCTAGCCGCGGTCGCAGCACTCAAAGACCGTAAGGGCTCGTCTCTACAAGCAATCAAGAAGTACGTTGTTGCCAACAACAAAGTCGAGGCTGCCAAGATCGCCATTTACATCCGAAGATTTCTCAAGAAAGCAGTGGCTGACGGCATTCTTGTTCAGACCAAGGGAAGTGGAGCTAGTGGATCATTCAAGCTGGCCGTAGCAGAGAAGAGGGCCGTTCTAACTCCCAAGAAAGCCACCACAACCAAGAAACCATCTACAGCAGCAAAGAAGGCCGTGGTAACTCCCAAGAAAGCCGCCACAAGCAACAAACCACCTACAGCCTTGAAAAAGAAGCAGCAGCAGCAGCAGCAGCAGCTTGTTGTTGGGAACAAAAAGCCCAAAATAAAGAGAGCTTCAAAATCTCCCAAACCACCCAAGGCAAAGAAAGCTGTCAAGAAAACAACAAAGGCAAAATAAACGACGACATGCAAGCAGCATGAATACACATGACAATAAACATCCAGGCCTCCCCCCTCAGTGGAGGGGCCTCATATGATTCCAAAAAGAGTTTAGTTTTGTAGACAAATAAATCATTACTTTTGGGGTAGATTTACTCTGTATATTATATATATATATATATATATATATATATATATATATATATATATATATATATATATATATATATATACACATATACATGGGTGAGGTGATATGGTACCAAAGTTTTGGGTGAGGTGATTGACATTTACACAAGATAAAACACGAACCAATGGGAATAAAAACATAAGAATGGAAGTAACTGCAGAAGGCCTATTGGCCCATAACACAAGCACTTCCTCTTGATGCTTCTATATTGGTTCGGAGTCTTGAAGCTATAATATATATATATATATATATATATATATATATATATATATATATATATATATATATGCACACAAAACTAAATAGTCTTGTTAGACAAATTGCCCCTATTAGAGGCAAGTTGACTAACAAGCCGAATGACTGCAATTGTTTTGAATTTGAGTTAAATCTAACATAGAAATGTAATCAAACCTAACCTAACCTATGCTAACCCAAGCTAAGCTAACCTAACCTAACCTAAGCTAACCCAAGCTAAGCTAAGCTAACCTAACCTAACCTAAGCTAAGCTAACCTAACCTAACCTAACCCAGCAATTCATGATCTTAATATAATACTGTTAATTGGATAAACCAATTTGGAAAGAAATGTTCGAAAATAACAAAATTAACTGTGCTTGTTAGGAAAATTGGGCCTTGCATACTTGTCCCAATAGTGTGGTTCTCGCTTTTAGGTACGACATAAACGTATACCTAAGTTGAGAGAGAAAAAGATTCGCACTCAAACATGCATATCGATTGCCAGTCCTGAATTCTGGGTAGATATTCGTGTCCTCCCTTTTCATTTACCATCATTTGGATACTATCAAAACAGCTCTGAGAAGGATAAAATGAATAAAACGGGTAGCTCACTCATGTAAAAAGGAAGAGTTGGGAAAGATCTCTCTCTCTCTCTCTCTCCCTCACCCCCCCCCCCCCCCCACCACCACCAATGATCCTGCTCTGCTAGTATATAACGGAACAAACCTTCCCCCCCCCCCCACCCCTCCCTCCCCAATCAGAGTCCCTTTAAGCATGCGAGGATAAAAAATAGATTTCATAAGACCCAATGTGCTAGCTGATATCAAAACAATTTATGTTATCGTCTATTAAGCCCTTCAGTAAAAAAGTATAGGGACCTAATTAGGTCCCGTTTTGAGGTGGTGGTGGGTGGAATCGATGGATTAGCCAAGCTCTTATCCGCCGAATCCGTAGAGGGTACGACCCTGGCGCTTCAGAGCGTACACCACGTCCATGGCAGTGACGGTCTTCCTCTTGGCGTGTTCCGTGTAGGTTACAGCATCACGGATGACGTTCTCGAGGAACACCTTCAGGACGCCACGGGTCTCTTCGTAGATGAGACCCGAAATACGCTTCACGCCGCCACGACGAGCTAAGCGACGAATAGCGGGCTTGGTGATGCCCTGGATGTTGTCACGTAGCACCTTACGATGACGCTTGGCGCCACCCTTTCCGAGTCCCTTGCCTCCCTTGCCGCGTCCAGTCATGGTGTTGAAGTTGTGTGAATAATAATAAAATTTCGGAATCAGAATCAGAATAATACAGGAGAAGATGCCCATAGGGGCGAGTTTGGAAGTGGGGACAGAAGAAGATAAGGGGGGGTGAGAGGAAGAAGATTTGTAAGAGAAAAAGTGCCAGGGCTAAACCCAGCTGCGTGTCGTTAGGTTGCGGCTTTCGAGGCAGGGACTCAGTCGGGTGTTTTCAGTGACAACATCGGGACATCACAAACTCACAACATCACAGTGATTGGCTCAAGAGCGTCAGGGCTGAACTTTTTTACGGATTGTTTGTGCTGGTTGTTGAGAGCTGAATATGTAATGATAGTGGATGCTGGGTGTTGAGAGCTAAAGTTTAACGAAATACAGAGTTAGGAAGAGGATCATGGATGGTAGAGAAGAGGTCATGATTGTTTCGTGGTAGTCTGAGAGTGTGTAGGAGAAAATCAATGTGTTGTTCATGATGAGTGAGTAGTCTATCGATTTGTTTGTCTGATAGAGTTTTCCAGTAGGTATTTAGGGCAGGAATGTTAGTACTTTCATGGAGACTTTGACTGGTATTTAACTCTTGCCATCGGGTGTTGAGTACCCATCTTAGTGCTCTATTCTGTATTCTTTGAAGTTTTATTTTGTTAGTGCGTGCAGATAGAGAAAGAGCTAGTGGAGCGTATGTTAGGAGAGGTCTAATAAGTGCTTTGTAAAGGTGCATTTTTGTGTCAGGTTTTGCAAATCTAAGTCTGTATAGTTTCTTCATGGCTTGAAGAGCTATTGCATGTTTCTGTGTTATGTGTGTGTGAAAGAGTAGTTGTCGATCAAATGTGAGTCCCAGGACTGTGGAGGAGGGAGATACAGAGATATAAGTAGGATTTTGAGTGTATGAATAGAGTTTGAGAGGAATTGGGCGAATAGTTCTTTTACAGAAAAAGTAGGTGATTTTAGATTTGCTGGAGTTGGTTTTTATACGCCATTTGTACTCCCACTCAGTGACAACATCAAGTTCTGTTTGTGCTCTGTTTGTTAGTGTATCAATGGTGTTGCTGGTGACAAGGTGAGAGACATCATCAGCATAACATATGGTTAATGAAGTGTGATGAACAGGGTCAGGAATGTCGTTTATGTATAGGATGTAGAGTGTTGGGGCAAGAACAGAACCTTGGGGAACACCGGCGTTTAAGTTGAAGTAGTCAGAGTGTTGTTGGAGGAACTTAATTCTCATTGTCCTATTGTCTAAGTAGTTCGAAAGAAGTTTGGTGGTGATGAGAGGAAGATTAAAGTTGTTGCATAGTTTGAATTTTAAGCCGTCATGCCAAACAGTGTCAAAGGCCTTCTCAACGTCCTTAGTGATGAGTGCAGTCTTAAGTCTTTGGTGCTGATTGATACTGAGGTAGTTAGTCATGATGTTTAAGGCGTCGTGAGTGGACCGGTGAGGCCGAAATCCAAACTGTTTGTTAGTGAGTAAGTCATTGTGTTCAAGGTGCGTTCTAAGTCTCTGGTTGATCAGCCTTTCAAAGACTTTGCCAAGTGTCTCTAGAAGGCTGATGGGTCTATAGTTCTTTGGGTCAGTGTGGGGTTTCCCAGGTTTTGGAATAAGAACGGCTGTGGCAGACTTAAAGTTGAGTGGAAAGTACCCAGAGGCAAGGGAGGCGTTGAATAGGTTAGTGATAGCAGTAATGATAGAAGCAGGGAGTTGTCTAAGAAGGATATGTCCAATGCCAGACGCACCAGGGGCTCTACGACGAGTGCCCATGAGAGCTGTCTTGACATCAGCTAGAGTTAGGGGAGTCTGTAGTTCAGTGTTTGAATTGAGATTTTCAAGGCGAATGAGGTCGTCTGGTGTAGTTGCTTGTCTATTTTGGTGTATCCAGTCTTCGACTATTTCAATGTTGGGGCGTGCAAATGGTTCAGGAGGATGTGGGTGAAAGATTTGTTCCCAGTGGTGTTTAAAAATGTTGAGAACTGCTTCAGGATCAGTGATTTTGTTGTTATTATTTAGAAGGTATTTAAACGGTGTGTGAGTTGATCCTTGTAATCGTTTGATTCGTTTCCAGAATTCTTGAGGTGTCAGTTTTCTGTATTGTTCTGCTTGTTCTATAAGGTGTTTCCAATGTTTTGTGTGGTCTTCATCTAGGCTGTTAAGGATATGGTTTTTTAATGCTGTTAGGTCCCATAGTATTTGTCCATGACGATGTATGTTTTGTAAGAATCTAGTGTGATAGCAAGCTAAGAGGCGTTTGGAGCGAATGGAGGGGGTGAAAGTGAAATGTGGTTTGTGTGCTGTTTTAGGGATGGAGATGTTTGCTGCATGAATGATGGTGTCTTGTATGTTGCGTGCTTGTGTGTCGATGTCAGTGTGATGTTTGTCATTGTATTCATAAGTGAGATCAGTGTCATCAATGTGTTGTTTGAACATGTCCCAGTTTGCCCTATGGTATGAGAATTGAGGAGTGCTGGGGATGAGAATAGGATTTGTGGAGACTGTGAGAATTAAGGGAATATGATCAGAGCCCGTAATGGGCCCTGGTGAAATGAAGTGTTGCAAGTTGCTGCCGTGTCTGTTGGTGAATATGAGATCAGGCCGGCCAGAACCTGTATGTGTGAAACAAGTGGGGAAATCAGGGCCAAGAAAGAATAGATGTTTTTGGGTGTATATTTGGTGAAGCTGTCTGCCATGCTGATTTGTGGTATTGTGGTGGAATGTAGGGTGTTGTGCATTGAGGTCTGCAAGCAGAAAAACAGGCAAGTGAGAGTTGTTGAAGAGAGTTATGAAATCTTGCATGGGAATGTCGGTGTTAGGACGGGTGTAGGTTGTGCAGATGATGAGAGACCCCATTTGTGTATGAACTTTAATGGCTAGGAAATGTTTGTGAAGCCAATGAGTGTGTAAGAGTTCGTGTTTGTATGAAGAACGGATGAGTATTGCAACTCCTTCATGTGCTTCATCTGGTGACTGGTAAGAGGTGTAGCCATAATGTTTGATTTTATATGAGTTCGTGATGTATGTGCTATTTAATAATAGCACATCAGGTCTCTCGATCTCAATAAAATCTGACACCATGTGTCTAATGTTGAAATATGCCCGCACATTAAACTGTATGATCTTTATGAATTTTTAGGTTTTGATGGGGTGCTGGTGGGGTTTTGTGCATGTACAAGAGCATGAGGGTTGCGTGATTCAATGAGTTGGGCAGTTATTGAGGAGGGTGCATCTTGGAGGATGGTGGTAGGAATTGTAGGATATTTACAGCGGGAGGTGGGAGTAAGACAACGGGTTGCTGAACGGGCTCGGGACGAGACAAGATGAGTTACAGAAGAAATGACTGAAGTTGTTGGGGGATGGAGGGAGACAGAAGGCTTGTTGACAGGGACCGGGTGAGAGGTATCAGAGGTTGTAGTGTTAGTAGTCAGATTGGAAGTGGAGAGGACAATGTTGGGAGAAGAGGTTGAAAGTGCCTTTGACATGGATGCTTCAGTTTGGGATAGTCCAGGATGTGCTGTTTGGTCAGTGGCACCGTTTTCTGTAGCAGTCAGGAGTGGGTTGGTAGGAGATTGTGGGGGAACTGTAGTATTTTCTTCAGCTGAAGTCATGGTGTTTTGTGGAGTGAGGACTGTAGGCGAGAATGGAGCAGAGCGCAATAGTTGAGTAGGAGGAACAGAGATACTAGGAAGGCCGTTATGAGTGAGAAAGATTGGAAGATAGTCAGCAAAGTCACGGCCATCGTCCTTGGCCTTCAAGTAAGCAGCTTGTACACAGGCAGTGACTCGTTCATATGCAAGGTTCTGAAGAGGAGAATAAGGTGGAGGTGGTGGGTGAGGGAAGAGAGGTGGAGAGGACTGAGTTTGTTGTGCAGTATTATGATGATGTTGCTGGTGAGGTGAAGCATTAAGGACACTGGCATAGGACATTGAGGTGGCTGATGCTGTTTGGTGATGAGATAGGTTATGGGAGGTTGAAGAAGAGGAATGAGGGTGTGCTTGAGTGCGAGGTTGGTTATTGCGAAGAGATTTTAGGGTTTGCTTTCTCAAAGGGCAAGATTTGTCAACTGCTGAATGACCTCCTTGGCAATTGATGCATTTTAAAGTGTTGGCAGAGCACTGAGTGTAAAAATGGCCTTCTACAGAACATTTTGAACAAATTTGTGGGCTTTTACATTTCCGGGTTTCATGACTGTATTTGTAGCATTTAAAGCATTGCAGCAAAGGAAGATAGTCAACTGGACTAATGAGATAGGGAGGAGTGCTGGTGTGGAGGATTTTAATTCCATGGTGCAAGAGTTTTTGAGCTTCTGTAGGGGAGGAACATTGGATCTTGAGGTGTTTTGTATTGGGCACTGGGTATATCTCCATTACAGTAATAGCATTCCTGTGAGAGATGTCTTGAGAGAGATTGATAGTAGTAGGTGCTGAAAATTTCGGCACGATTTCCCCAGACTATATCCCGTCAAGCGGACGTACTTGTAGCATGGCAACTCCTAACTCCTGCCTGTCCTTACTTTATGCTTGTACTCGAGCAGAAACACGGCTTTCTCACAACGCTTTCAAAACTGCAGTTGCCTACTCGTCTGTTTCACGTCTCTGTGAAATGACTTTTGCACAAATCCAAAAAATAGAGCAAAATCAGCGATAATAGTGTTTGAGGTGAGCTGCCTGTTGGCTGCAGCCAGAGGAAGGAGGGGAGGGGCAACGGGGTGACGTAGGCGAGTCGAGCAGCCAATGGCGCTCGAGCAAGCGCCTCGAGACGGCGTATATAAGCAAAAATTTTTCGGCGCCGGCCATCACAAACCACAGTTGTTCACCATGGCTCGCACCAAGCAGACTGCTCGCAAGTCCACGGGAGGCAAGGCTCCTCGTAAGCAGCTGGCCACCAAGGCAGCACGCAAGTCTGCTCCTGCCACAGGGGGCGTGAAGAAGCCTCACCGTTACAGGCCCGGAACGGTCGCCCTGCGTGAGATCCGTCGTTACCAGAAGAGCACAGAGTTGCTCATCAGGAAACTTCCCTTCCAGCGTCTGGTGCGCGAGATTGCCCAGGACTTCAAGACCGATCTTCGCTTCCAGTCGTCTGCCGTCATGGCTTTACAGGAGGCATCCGAGGCTTACCTGGTCGGTCTCTTCGAGGACACTAACCTCTGTGCCATCCACGCCAAGCGTGTCACCATCATGCCAAAGGACATTCAGCTTGCTCGCCGTATCCGTGGAGAGCGTGCATAAGCTAAAACGACCACCCTAGTATACACCAAACTCGGCCCTTCTCAGGGCCAAAATATCCTTCTAAGGAGATTTCAGACATTCCTAGCATCAGTCATATGAATTAACCTTCATCTATACATATAATAAATAAATAAATACAATAATTTAGGTGTCATACATACACTGTACACGTGATATCAATAAATCAAGTCATTTGTAGTACAACCTGTCCTCTTACAAACAAAATGCCGTCGCTTTTCATTCTTATGCACTGCCAAGGATCCTTCCCCCCCCCCCCCCCTCCAAAAAAAAAAAAAAAAAAATTGTCATACTGTACTAGAAATAAAAGCAGCTTGTATAAGTGACATACTGTCCTGTCCTGTTTTATTCTGTTTTTGGTCCTCTGGCTTAATCTGTTAAGTTAGGAGATGACATTTTAAATTAACCGTTTTCTTGACATTTTCAAACCTTAAGAGGGTGGCCTGCATAGTAATCCTAATGTGGAACATAACAATGAATCTCTAATCTCTAGAAAAAAGATACCGAGTGTTTATATGTGTGTTGAGAGAGAGAGAGAGAGAGAGAGAGAGAGAGAGAGAGAGAGAGAGAGAGAGAGAGAGAGAGAGAGAGAGAGAGAGAGAGAGAGAGAGAGAGACATGCAGAGACAGAGACAGAGACAGACAGACAGACAGACAGACAGACAGACAGACAGACAGACAGACAGACAGACAGACAGACAGACAGAGACTGAGAGAGAGAAACACACACAGACAGTTTCATAAATATTCTCATTTTATAGCTATTTGCTTTCAGTGACAGAGGTTTTTGTTATAATAGTATTGGTGTCTAACACTCACAATCTCTTTAGAAATTAAAGTGTGGCTCCAATGGAGCCGAGTTTGTTGGTTTGAGGCCAAGCCACCACCACAGGGCAGTAAGTAAGCCGTTTACTTGGAGGAGGTGTACTTGGTGACGGCCTTAGTGCCCTCAGAGACGGCGTGCTTGGCCAGTTCTCCGGGCAACAGGAGCCTTACAGCCGTCTGGATCTCCCGACTGGTAATGGTGGAACGCTTGTTGTAGTGGGCCAGGCGAGAAGCCTCGGCGGCGATGCGCTCGAAGATGTCGTTCACGAACGAGTTCATGATCGACATGGCTTTGGAAGAGATACCAGTGTCGGGGTGGACCTGCTTCAGCACTTTGTAGATGTAGATGCTGTAGCTCTCCTTCCTCCTGCGCTTCTTTTTCTTATCGCCCTTGGCAATGGCCTTCTGGGCCTTTCCGGCCTTCTTGGCAGCCTTTCCAGATGCCTTGGGTGGCATGATGATGCTCGTGCTGGCTGGCGTTGCGATACAATAATGAACTTTTGCGCGAGTCGAGCTTTCCTTTTATATCCCGCTCGCGACTCAGCTCAGAGCGGGTCGCGTGGCGGAGCGCGCTGATTGGTCAGTGGCGGACTCCCTTGATCCTGAGCGGGGTATATAACACGAAGCTCGATCTGCGGGCCGGCATAAAACACCACAAACCCACAACAGCAGCAGCAATGTCAGGACGCGGCAAGGGAGGCAAAGTGAAGGGCAAGTCAAAGTCTCGCTCCAGCAGGGCCGGACTTCAGTTCCCCGTGGGCAGAATTCACCGTCTGCTGCGTAAAGGCAACTACGCCGAACGCGTCGGTGCTGGCGCTCCTGTCTACCTGGCAGCCGTCATGGAATACCTCGCTGCCGAAGTTCTGGAGCTCGCCGGTAACGCCGCACGTGACAACAAGAAGACCCGTATCATCCCACGTCACTTGCAGTTGGCCATCCGCAACGACGAAGAACTCAACAAACTTCTGTCTGGCGTAACCATTGCACAGGGAGGTGTTCTTCCAAACATTCAGGCAGTTCTTTTGCCAAAGAAGACAGAGAAGAAGTAAGCACTTCTGCCACCCACCACGACAAATACCATAACCAGGCTCCATCCGGAGCCACACACACTTTAATAGAGAGATTCAAGTAGACAATCAACTTTCAAACATTAATAATAACATTTATATTGATTTCATGTGAAATGTGTACATAACAAACAAACAAAACAAAATTATAGGGGATATTCAGCATCACTTGGAATATTAACCAATCATATAAATCCAATATATATTTTATATTTTACTTTAAGCGAGGAATTCATATTCTATCAATTTTTAATCATACAAATGAACAAAAGCAATTCTTCACTAGACGTAATGAATGAATAAATGATCAAGGTTTTAATGTGTTTCATGAATATATATATATATATATATATATATATATATATATATATATATATATATATAATATAATATATTATAATACTTGTGAACCAGAATATGTTTGAGCAGCAGCGATCGTGCCATTGGCCGAAGTGCAACAATTCAAATAATTTAAAGGGCCTGCTCGGGTATATAAGAGAGGCTGGGAGACTGGGGCCGGTGGTGGGTGATGGGTGGTGGGTGATGGGTGATGAGTGATGGTGTGGTGTGGTGTGGTGTTGTTAAGAGTTGATTTACGGCCAGCCAGCCAGCTGCAGCCAAGGCAGGGCAGGGCAAGGCAAGGCAAGGCAAGGCAAGGCAATAACAGGACAGGACAGGCAAGGCAAGGCAAGGCAAGGCAAGGCAAGCAGGCGGGCGGGCGGGCGGGCGGGCGGGCAGCCAGCCAGCCAGCCAGCCACTCCCACTTTGTATTTATATGCATTCAATTTATATTCAAACATTATATATGTTAAGGGCCTAGTTTTAGTGTTTATTTTAAAAATGACAAACATCGAGTCGTTTTACCAGTCCTTTAGCGTTAACGGTGATGCATTTTAAAACTGAACAGAAATCACCTTTTCTGGATATATCAAATATCGAATCCGCTTAATGTGCCTACAATTCAATCATTCAAAAAATACATAATTTACATCATGCCTTTTCATAGAACAGACAATAAGATTTGAGACAATAAGAACTTTAGTTTTATAACTAAAGTTGCACAATTATACCAACTCTATGGTGGCTGGGTGGTAAGGTGTGTGGCTGGTGTTTTGGAAGTCGCGAGTTCAAACGACCCAATGGGAGTACTTTTTTTTTTTTTTATGCCATACAATCTTCCTAGTACTATTATGTAGGTGTGTGTGTGTGTGTTTTTATTCATTCTTTGGTTTTATAGATGACATACATATTGACTCCTTTTACCGGTCCTTAATTAGGCTCTGGGGAAGCAATGGTGGTGGTGGTGGTGCATTTAAAACTAAACCAAAAATCACCAGTTCTGGACGCGTCAAATATCATATCCGCTTAATGTGTCTACAACCTAATTACTTAAAACTACACTATTTAATTCATTCATATCATGTGCATATTGGTCATTATGCTCATACAACCGACATAACAATTTATTTTCATTATTAGAATCATACATTTCATCAAGTAATACAGATACAAAGAGATTTTCTTTCTGAGAAGACCGTTAGTATTGGCTGGCTGGCAGGCAGGCAGGCATTTGAGGGTTATTATTTCGCCTGTTGATTGGGGGGAGGGTTGATGTGTTAGGGGGTTTTCGGTTAGGTGTGGTGGTGGTGATTGGTGGTGATTGGTGGTGGTGGTGATTGGTGGTGAGTAGTGGTGGTGGTGGTGGTGGTGGTGGTGGTAGTGGTGGTAGTAGGTGGGAGGGGGGGGGGGGGAAGGGGAATGATGGTCTGTGGATTCCTTCTCCGTACCCCCTTACATATAAGCAAAAACATGCCTTCCTGTGGGTATAGAAACATTAACACAAATTATATCAGTAACTGATATTGTAGCCTTTTAAACAGAAAAGATTTGTACATACAAATACTTTTAAATTATCATTTATTTGTGGAAATGGCATTTACGTCATTAAATTGATACCTCAGCATCAAGTGTCCTGCAGTGGTCCAGTGGTAAAGTGTATATAAGTGATGCGTATTCTTGGAGTTGCGAGTTCAAACCCGGATTAAGCTATATATATATATATATATATATATATATAATATATATATATATATATATATATATATATATATATATATATATATATATATATATTTTGTTTTGTTTTGGTTGTTTGTTTTTGTATAAAGCCTCACACACTATATTAAGCGAGTTTGTTTTAAACATGACATACATATTAATTCATTTTACCAGGCCTTATTCCACACAACTCCGTGAATTTCCCGTGGAGCCAGCCAGCCAGCCAGCCAGCCATTCAAACAAAAACAAACGAAACAAAACAAAACAAAACAAAAAACATTATTGCCAACAGCATTTGGTGTTCCCAGGCGGTCACCCATCCAAGTACTAACCAAACCCAACGTTGCTTAACTTCGCTGATCGGACGAGAAGCGGTGTTCTCAACGTGGTATGGCCGTTGGCATGAGACTGCCTACACATTGTGGCTAATAACCAACTCTTTTTAGTCATCACGGCAGGATACGGACCTTCTTGTGGTGTCTTAATGGTAATTGTATCCTAACATATTTTTGTCTCCTTGGCATGGATATTTAACATCGTTTATTCAGTCTTGGGTTTATGTTCTTTCGCCATTTACAGACATTTTACATCTACCTACTTCCTCAGCCTACCCTGCCAATTTCTAATGAATTTGTGGATTTTCTTTTGTAATACATACATGTGTGTGCTCATCTGCTCTTCAGTTTTTATGATATTTGTCTCATCTGTCCTGCTTTATGATACTTTTACAAAGAACATGAACAAATGCTTCTATTTTAGAGAAGATATGGGATCCAGGTTTCGGAGCCGTAAAACCAACCGTCGTGATTGGTGGACGAGTTGCCAGGTTGCAGCTTCTGTACCGTGCCGGCACATAAATAGGTTCGGCTCAAGCGGCGGCAGCATCATTCCCCCGTGACTGTCTGAGCGTCTCTCATCACCTTGGTTATCTCATCATCATCATGGTAGAAGCAAAGCCTACCAAGAAGGCTGCGGCTGCTGCTGCTGTGGTGGCCACCACCAGGAAACCTCGCGTCCAGGTTGCTCACCCGAAAACTAGTCAAATGGTTCTAGCCGCGGTCGCAGCACTCAAAGACCGTAAGGGCTCGTCTCTACAAGCAATCAAGAAGTACGTTGTTGCCAACAACAAAGTCGAGGCTGCCAAGATCGCCATTTACATCCGAAGATTTCTCAAGAAAGCAGTGGCTGACGGCATTCTTGTTCAGACCAAGGGAAGTGGAGCTAGTGGATCATTCAAGCTGGCCGTAGCAGAGAAGAGGGCCGTTCTAACTCCCAAGAAAGCCACCACAACCAAGAAACCATCTACAGCAGCAAAGAAGGCCGTGGTAACTCCCAAGAAAGCCGCCACAAGCAACAAACCACCTACAGCCTTGAAAAAGAAGCAGCAGCAGCAGCAGCAGCAGCTTGTTGTTGGGAACAAAAAGCCCAAAATAAAGAGAGCTTCAAAATCTCCCAAACCACCCAAGGCAAAGAAAGCTGTCAAGAAAACAACAAAGGCAAAATAAACGACGACATGCAAGCAGCATGAATACACATGACAATAAACATCCAGGCCTCCCCCCTCAGTGGAGGGGCCTCATATGATTCCAAAAAGAGTTTAGTTTTGTAGACAAATAAATCATTACTTTTGGGGTAGATTTACTCTGTATATTATATATATATATATATATATATATATATATATATATATATATATATATATATATATATATATATATATATACACATATACATGGGTGAGGTGATATGGTACCAAAGTTTTGGGTGAGGTGATTGACATTTACACAAGATAAAACACGAACCAATGGGAATAAAAACATAAGAATGGAAGTAACTGCAGAAGGCCTATTGGCCCATAACACAAGCACTTCCTCTTGATGCTTCTATATTGGTTCGGAGTCTTGAAGCTATAATATATATATATATATATATATATATATATATATATATATATATATATATATATGCACACAAAACTAAATAGTCTTGTTAGACAAATTGCCCCTATTAGAGGCAAGTTGACTAACAAGCCGAATGACTGCAATTGTTTTGAATTTGAGTTAAATCTAACATAGAAATGTAATCAAACCTAACCTAACCTATGCTAACCCAAGCTAAGCTAACCTAACCTAACCTAAGCTAACCCAAGCTAAGCTAAGCTAACCTAACCTAACCTAAGCTAAGCTAACCTAACCTAACCTAACCCAGCAATTCATGATCTTAATATAATACTGTTAATTGGATAAACCAATTTGGAAAGAAATGTTCGAAAATAACAAAATTAACTGTGCTTGTTAGGAAAATTGGGCCTTGCATACTTGTCCCAATAGTGTGGTTCTCGCTTTTAGGTACGACATAAACGTATACCTAAGTTGAGAGAGAAAAAGATTCGCACTCAAACATGCATATCGATTGCCAGTCCTGAATTCTGGGTAGATATTCGTGTCCTCCCTTTTCATTTACCATCATTTGGATACTATCAAAACAGCTCTGAGAAGGATAAAATGAATAAAACGGGTAGCTCACTCATGTAAAAAGGAAGAGTTGGGAAAGATCTCTCTCTCTCTCTCTCTCCCTCACCCCCCCCCCCCCCCCCACCACCACCAATGATCCTGCTCTGCTAGTATATAACGGAACAAACCTTCCCCCCCCCCCCACCCCTCCCTCCCCAATCAGAGTCCCTTTAAGCATGCGAGGATAAAAAATAGATTTCATAAGACCCAATGTGCTAGCTGATATCAAAACAATTTATGTTATCGTCTATTAAGCCCTTCAGTAAAAAAGTATAGGGACCTAATTAGGTCCCGTTTTGAGGTGGTGGTGGGTGGAATCGATGGATTAGCCAAGCTCTTATCCGCCGAATCCGTAGAGGGTACGACCCTGGCGCTTCAGAGCGTACACCACGTCCATGGCAGTGACGGTCTTCCTCTTGGCGTGTTCCGTGTAGGTTACAGCATCACGGATGACGTTCTCGAGGAACACCTTCAGGACGCCACGGGTCTCTTCGTAGATGAGACCCGAAATACGCTTCACGCCGCCACGACGAGCTAAGCGACGAATAGCGGGCTTGGTGATGCCCTGGATGTTGTCACGTAGCACCTTACGATGACGCTTGGCGCCACCCTTTCCGAGTCCCTTGCCTCCCTTGCCGCGTCCAGTCATGGTGTTGAAGTTGTGTGAATAATAATAAAATTTCGGAATCAGAATCAGAATAATACAGGAGAAGATGCCCATAGGGGCGAGTTTGGAAGTGGGGACAGAAGAAGATAAGGGGGGGTGAGAGGAAGAAGATTTGTAAGAGAAAAAGTGCCAGGGCTAAACCCAGCTGCGTGTCGTTAGGTTGCGGCTTTCGAGGCAGGGACTCAGTCGGGTGTTTTCAGTGACAACATCGGGACATCACAAACTCACAACATCACAGTGATTGGCTCAAGAGCGTCAGGGCTGAACTTTTTTACGGATTGTTTGTGCTGGTTGTTGAGAGCTGAATATGTAATGATAGTGGATGCTGGGTGTTGAGAGCTAAAGTTTAACGAAATACAGAGTTAGGAAGAGGATCATGGATGGTAGAGAAGAGGTCATGATTGTTTCGTGGTAGTCTGAGAGTGTGTAGGAGAAAATCAATGTGTTGTTCATGATGAGTGAGTAGTCTATCGATTTGTTTGTCTGATAGAGTTTTCCAGTAGGTATTTAGGGCAGGAATGTTAGTACTTTCATGGAGACTTTGACTGGTATTTAACTCTTGCCATCGGGTGTTGAGTACCCATCTTAGTGCTCTATTCTGTATTCTTTGAAGTTTTATTTTGTTAGTGCGTGCAGATAGAGAAAGAGCTAGTGGAGCGTATGTTAGGAGAGGTCTAATAAGTGCTTTGTAAAGGTGCATTTTTGTGTCAGGTTTTGCAAATCTAAGTCTGTATAGTTTCTTCATGGCTTGAAGAGCTATTGCATGTTTCTGTGTTATGTGTGTGTGAAAGAGTAGTTGTCGATCAAATGTGAGTCCCAGGACTGTGGAGGAGGGAGATACAGAGATATAAGTAGGATTTTGAGTGTATGAATAGAGTTTGAGAGGAATTGGGCGAATAGTTCTTTTACAGAAAAAGTAGGTGATTTTAGATTTGCTGGAGTTGGTTTTTATACGCCATTTGTACTCCCACTCAGTGACAACATCAAGTTCTGTTTGTGCTCTGTTTGTTAGTGTATCAATGGTGTTGCTGGTGACAAGGTGAGAGACATCATCAGCATAACATATGGTTAATGAAGTGTGATGAACAGGGTCAGGAATGTCGTTTATGTATAGGATGTAGAGTGTTGGGGCAAGAACAGAACCTTGGGGAACACCGGCGTTTAAGTTGAAGTAGTCAGAGTGTTGTTGGAGGAACTTAATTCTCATTGTCCTATTGTCTAAGTAGTTCGAAAGAAGTTTGGTGGTGATGAGAGGAAGATTAAAGTTGTTGCATAGTTTGAATTTTAAGCCGTCATGCCAAACAGTGTCAAAGGCCTTCTCAACGTCCTTAGTGATGAGTGCAGTCTTAAGTCTTTGGTGCTGATTGATACTGAGGTAGTTAGTCATGATGTTTAAGGCGTCGTGAGTGGACCGGTGAGGCCGAAATCCAAACTGTTTGTTAGTGAGTAAGTCATTGTGTTCAAGGTGCGTTCTAAGTCTCTGGTTGATCAGCCTTTCAAAGACTTTGCCAAGTGTCTCTAGAAGGCTGATGGGTCTATAGTTCTTTGGGTCAGTGTGGGGTTTCCCAGGTTTTGGAATAAGAACGGCTGTGGCAGACTTAAAGTTGAGTGGAAAGTACCCAGAGGCAAGGGAGGCGTTGAATAGGTTAGTGATAGCAGTAATGATAGAAGCAGGGAGTTGTCTAAGAAGGATATGTCCAATGCCAGACGCACCAGGGGCTCTACGACGAGTGCCCATGAGAGCTGTCTTGACATCAGCTAGAGTTAGGGGAGTCTGTAGTTCAGTGTTTGAATTGAGATTTTCAAGGCGAATGAGGTCGTCTGGTGTAGTTGCTTGTCTATTTTGGTGTATCCAGTCTTCGACTATTTCAATGTTGGGGCGTGCAAATGGTTCAGGAGGATGTGGGTGAAAGATTTGTTCCCAGTGGTGTTTAAAAATGTTGAGAACTGCTTCAGGATCAGTGATTTTGTTGTTATTATTTAGAAGGTATTTAAACGGTGTGTGAGTTGATCCTTGTAATCGTTTGATTCGTTTCCAGAATTCTTGAGGTGTCAGTTTTCTGTATTGTTCTGCTTGTTCTATAAGGTGTTTCCAATGTTTTGTGTGGTCTTCATCTAGGCTGTTAAGGATATGGTTTTTTAATGCTGTTAGGTCCCATAGTATTTGTCCATGACGATGTATGTTTTGTAAGAATCTAGTGTGATAGCAAGCTAAGAGGCGTTTGGAGCGAATGGAGGGGGTGAAAGTGAAATGTGGTTTGTGTGCTGTTTTAGGGATGGAGATGTTTGCTGCATGAATGATGGTGTCTTGTATGTTGCGTGCTTGTGTGTCGATGTCAGTGTGATGTTTGTCATTGTATTCATAAGTGAGATCAGTGTCATCAATGTGTTGTTTGAACATGTCCCAGTTTGCCCTATGGTATGAGAATTGAGGAGTGCTGGGGATGAGAATAGGATTTGTGGAGACTGTGAGAATTAAGGGAATATGATCAGAGCCCGTAATGGGCCCTGGTGAAATGAAGTGTTGCAAGTTGCTGCCGTGTCTGTTGGTGAATATGAGATCAGGCCGGCCAGAACCTGTATGTGTGAAACAAGTGGGGAAATCAGGGCCAAGAAAGAATAGATGTTTTTGGGTGTATATTTGGTGAAGCTGTCTGCCATGCTGATTTGTGGTATTGTGGTGGAATGTAGGGTGTTGTGCATTGAGGTCTGCAAGCAGAAAAACAGGCAAGTGAGAGTTGTTGAAGAGAGTTATGAAATCTTGCATGGGAATGTCGGTGTTAGGACGGGTGTAGGTTGTGCAGATGATGAGAGACCCCATTTGTGTATGAACTTTAATGGCTAGGAAATGTTTGTGAAGCCAATGAGTGTGTAAGAGTTCGTGTTTGTATGAAGAACGGATGAGTATTGCAACTCCTTCATGTGCTTCATCTGGTGACTGGTAAGAGGTGTAGCCATAATGTTTGATTTTATATGAGTTCGTGATGTATGTGCTATTTAATAATAGCACATCAGGTCTCTCGATCTCAATAAAATCTGACACCATGTGTCTAATGTTGAAATATGCCCGCACATTAAACTGTATGATCTTTATGAATTTTTAGGTTTTGATGGGGTGCTGGTGGGGTTTTGTGCATGTACAAGAGCATGAGGGTTGCGTGATTCAATGAGTTGGGCAGTTATTGAGGAGGGTGCATCTTGGAGGATGGTGGTAGGAATTGTAGGATATTTACAGCGGGAGGTGGGAGTAAGACAACGGGTTGCTGAACGGGCTCGGGACGAGACAAGATGAGTTACAGAAGAAATGACTGAAGTTGTTGGGGGATGGAGGGAGACAGAAGGCTTGTTGACAGGGACCGGGTGAGAGGTATCAGAGGTTGTAGTGTTAGTAGTCAGATTGGAAGTGGAGAGGACAATGTTGGGAGAAGAGGTTGAAAGTGCCTTTGACATGGATGCTTCAGTTTGGGATAGTCCAGGATGTGCTGTTTGGTCAGTGGCACCGTTTTCTGTAGCAGTCAGGAGTGGGTTGGTAGGAGATTGTGGGGGAACTGTAGTATTTTCTTCAGCTGAAGTCATGGTGTTTTGTGGAGTGAGGACTGTAGGCGAGAATGGAGCAGAGCGCAATAGTTGAGTAGGAGGAACAGAGATACTAGGAAGGCCGTTATGAGTGAGAAAGATTGGAAGATAGTCAGCAAAGTCACGGCCATCGTCCTTGGCCTTCAAGTAAGCAGCTTGTACACAGGCAGTGACTCGTTCATATGCAAGGTTCTGAAGAGGAGAATAAGGTGGAGGTGGTGGGTGAGGGAAGAGAGGTGGAGAGGACTGAGTTTGTTGTGCAGTATTATGATGATGTTGCTGGTGAGGTGAAGCATTAAGGACACTGGCATAGGACATTGAGGTGGCTGATGCTGTTTGGTGATGAGATAGGTTATGGGAGGTTGAAGAAGAGGAATGAGGGTGTGCTTGAGTGCGAGGTTGGTTATTGCGAAGAGATTTTAGGGTTTGCTTTCTCAAAGGGCAAGATTTGTCAACTGCTGAATGACCTCCTTGGCAATTGATGCATTTTAAAGTGTTGGCAGAGCACTGAGTGTAAAAATGGCCTTCTACAGAACATTTTGAACAAATTTGTGGGCTTTTACATTTCCGGGTTTCATGACTGTATTTGTAGCATTTAAAGCATTGCAGCAAAGGAAGATAGTCAACTGGACTAATGAGATAGGGAGGAGTGCTGGTGTGGAGGATTTTAATTCCATGGTGCAAGAGTTTTTGAGCTTCTGTAGGGGAGGAACATTGGATCTTGAGGTGTTTGTATTGGGCACTGGGTATATCTCCATTACAGTAATAGCATTCCTGTGAGAGATGTCTTGAGAGAGATTGATAGTAGTAGGTGCTGAAAATTTCGGCACGATTTCCCCAGACTATATCCCGTCAAGCGGACGTACTTGTAGCATGGCAACTCCTAACTCCTGCCTGTCCTTACTTTATGCTTGTACTCGAGCAGAAACACGGCTTTCTCACAACGCTTTCAAAACTGCAGTTGCCTACTCGTCTGTTTCACGTCTCTGTGAAATGACTTTTGCACAAATCCAAAAAATAGAGCAAAATCAGCGATAATAGTGTTTGAGGTGAGCTGCCTGTTGGCTGCAGCCAGAGGAAGGAGGGGAGGGGCAACGGGGTGACGTAGGCGAGTCGAGCAGCCAATGGCGCTCGAGCAAGCGCCTCGAGACGGCGTATATAAGCAAAAATTTTTCGGCGCCGGCCATCACAAACCACAGTTGTTCACCATGGCTCGCACCAAGCAGACTGCTCGCAAGTCCACGGGAGGCAAGGCTCCTCGTAAGCAGCTGGCCACCAAGGCAGCACGCAAGTCTGCTCCTGCCACAGGGGGCGTGAAGAAGCCTCACCGTTACAGGCCCGGAACGGTCGCCCTGCGTGAGATCCGTCGTTACCAGAAGAGCACAGAGTTGCTCATCAGGAAACTTCCCTTCCAGCGTCTGGTGCGCGAGATTGCCCAGGACTTCAAGACCGATCTTCGCTTCCAGTCGTCTGCCGTCATGGCTTTACAGGAGGCATCCGAGGCTTACCTGGTCGGTCTCTTCGAGGACACTAACCTCTGTGCCATCCACGCCAAGCGTGTCACCATCATGCCAAAGGACATTCAGCTTGCTCGCCGTATCCGTGGAGAGCGTGCATAAGCTAAAACGACCACCCTAGTATACACCAAACTCGGCCCTTCTCAGGGCCAAAATATCCTTCTAAGGAGATTTCAGACATTCCTAGCATCAGTCATATGAATTAACCTTCATCTATACATATAATAAATAAATAAATACAATAATTTAGGTGTCATACATACACTGTACACGTGATATCAATAAATCAAGTCATTTGTAGTACAACCTGTCCTCTTACAAACAAAATGCCGTCGCTTTTCATTCTTATGCACTGCCAAGGATCCTTCCCCCCCCCCCCCCTCCAAAAAAAAAAAAAAAAAATTGTCATACTGTACTAGAAATAAAAGCAGCTTGTATAAGTGACATACTGTCCTGTCCTGTTTTATTCTGTTTTTGGTCCTCTGGCTTAATCTGTTAAGTTAGGAGATGACATTTTAAATTAACCGTTTTCTTGACATTTTCAAACCTTAAGAGGGTGGCCTGCATAGTAATCCTAATGTGGAACATAACAATGAATCTCTAATCTCTAGAAAAAAGATACCGAGTGTTTATATGTGTGTTGAGAGAGAGAGAGAGAGAGAGAGAGAGAGAGAGAGAGAGAGAGAGAGAGAGAGAGAGAGAGAGAGAGAGAGAGAGAGAGAGAGAGAGAGACATGCAGAGACAGAGACAGAGACAGACAGACAGACAGACAGACAGACAGACAGACAGACAGACAGACAGACAGACAGACAGACAGACAGAGACTGAGAGAGAGAAACACACACAGACAGTTTCATAAATATTCTCATTTTATAGCTATTTGCTTTCAGTGACAGAGGTTTTTGTTATAATAGTATTGGTGTCTAACACTCACAATCTCTTTAGAAATTAAAGTGTGGCTCCAATGGAGCCGAGTTTGTTGGTTTGAGGCCAAGCCACCACCACAGGGCAGTAAGTAAGCCGTTTACTTGGAGGAGGTGTACTTGGTGACGGCCTTAGTGCCCTCAGAGACGGCGTGCTTGGCCAGTTCTCCGGGCAACAGGAGCCTTACAGCCGTCTGGATCTCCCGACTGGTAATGGTGGA
Source organism: Procambarus clarkii (assembly GCF_040958095.1). NCBI lineage: Eukaryota > Metazoa > Arthropoda > Malacostraca > Decapoda > Cambaridae > Procambarus > Procambarus clarkii. The sequence continues at coordinate 891,277 of NW_027189142.1, forward strand.
ACGCTTGTTGTAGTGGGCCAGGCGAGAAGCCTCGGCGGCGATGCGCTCGAAGATGTCGTTCACGAACGAGTTCATGATCGACATGGCTTTGGAAGAGATACCAGTGTCGGGGTGGACCTGCTTCAGCACTTTGTAGATGTAGATGCTGTAGCTCTCCTTCCTCCTGCGCTTCTTTTTCTTATCGCCCTTGGCAATGGCCTTCTGGGCCTTTCCGGCCTTCTTGGCAGCCTTTCCAGATGCCTTGGGTGGCATGATGATGCTCGTGCTGGCTGGCGTTGCGATACAATAATGAACTTTTGCGCGAGTCGAGCTTTCCTTTTATATCCCGCTCGCGACTCAGCTCAGAGCGGGTCGCGTGGCGGAGCGCGCTGATTGGTCAGTGGCGGACTCCCTTGATCCTGAGCGGGGTATATAACACGAAGCTCGATCTGCGGGCCGGCATAAAACACCACAAACCCACAACAGCAGCAGCAATGTCAGGACGCGGCAAGGGAGGCAAAGTGAAGGGCAAGTCAAAGTCTCGCTCCAGCAGGGCCGGACTTCAGTTCCCCGTGGGCAGAATTCACCGTCTGCTGCGTAAAGGCAACTACGCCGAACGCGTCGGTGCTGGCGCTCCTGTCTACCTGGCAGCCGTCATGGAATACCTCGCTGCCGAAGTTCTGGAGCTCGCCGGTAACGCCGCACGTGACAACAAGAAGACCCGTATCATCCCACGTCACTTGCAGTTGGCCATCCGCAACGACGAAGAACTCAACAAACTTCTGTCTGGCGTAACCATTGCACAGGGAGGTGTTCTTCCAAACATTCAGGCAGTTCTTTTGCCAAAGAAGACAGAGAAGAAGTAAGCACTTCTGCCACCCACCACGACAAATACCATAACCAGGCTCCATCCGGAGCCACACACACTTTAATAGAGAGATTCAAGTAGACAATCAACTTTCAAACATTAATAATAACATTTATATTGATTTCATGTGAAATGTGTACATAACAAACAAACAAAACAAAATTATAGGGGATATTCAGCATCACTTGGAATATTAACCAATCATATAAATCCAATATATATTTTATATTTTACTTTAAGCGAGGAATTCATATTCTATCAATTTTTAATCATACAAATGAACAAAAGCAATTCTTCACTAGACGTAATGAATGAATAAATGATCAAGGTTTTAATGTGTTTCATGAATATATATATATATATATATATATATATATATATATATATATATATATATATATATATATATATATATATATATATATATATATATATAATATAATATATTATAATACTTGTGAACCAGAATATGTTTGAGCAGCAGCGATCGTGCCATTGGCCGAAGTGCAACAATTCAAATAATTTAAAGGGCCTGCTCGGGTATATAAGAGAGGCTGGGAGACTGGGGCCGGTGGTGGGTGATGGGTGGTGGGTGATGGGTGATGAGTGATGGTGTGGTGTGGTGTGGTGTTGTTAAGAGTTGATTTACGGCCAGCCAGCCAGCTGCAGCCAAGGCAGGGCAGGGCAAGGCAAGGCAAGGCAAGGCAAGGCAATAACAGGACAGGACAGGCAAGGCAAGGCAAGGCAAGGCAAGGCAAGCAGGCGGGCGGGCGGGCGGGCGGGCGGGCAGCCAGCCAGCCAGCCAGCCACTCCCACTTTGTATTTATATGCATTCAATTTATATTCAAACATTATATATGTTAAGGGCCTAGTTTTAGTGTTTATTTTAAAAATGACAAACATCGAGTCGTTTTACCAGTCCTTTAGCGTTAACGGTGATGCATTTTAAAACTGAACAGAAATCACCTTTTCTGGATATATCAAATATCGAATCCGCTTAATGTGCCTACAATTCAATCATTCAAAAAATACATAATTTACATCATGCCTTTTCATAGAACAGACAATAAGATTTGAGACAATAAGAACTTTAGTTTTATAACTAAAGTTGCACAATTATACCAACTCTATGGTGGCTGGGTGGTAAGGTGTGTGGCTGGTGTTTTGGAAGTCGCGAGTTCAAACGACCCAATGGGAGTACTTTTTTTTTTTTTTATGCCATACAATCTTCCTAGTACTATTATGTAGGTGTGTGTGTGTGTGTTTTTATTCATTCTTTGGTTTTATAGATGACATACATATTGACTCCTTTTACCGGTCCTTAATTAGGCTCTGGGGAAGCAATGGTGGTGGTGGTGGTGCATTTAAAACTAAACCAAAAATCACCAGTTCTGGACGCGTCAAATATCATATCCGCTTAATGTGTCTACAACCTAATTACTTAAAACTACACTATTTAATTCATTCATATCATGTGCATATTGGTCATTATGCTCATACAACCGACATAACAATTTATTTTCATTATTAGAATCATACATTTCATCAAGTAATACAGATACAAAGAGATTTTCTTTCTGAGAAGACCGTTAGTATTGGCTGGCTGGCAGGCAGGCAGGCATTTGAGGGTTATTATTTCGCCTGTTGATTGGGGGGAGGGTTGATGTGTTAGGGGGTTTTCGGTTAGGTGTGGTGGTGGTGATTGGTGGTGATTGGTGGTGGTGGTGATTGGTGGTGAGTAGTGGTGGTGGTGGTGGTGGTGGTGGTGGTAGTGGTGGTAGTAGGTGGGAGGGGGGGGGGGGAAGGGGAATGATGGTCTGTGGATTCCTTCTCCGTACCCCCTTACATATAAGCAAAAACATGCCTTCCTGTGGGTATAGAAACATTAACACAAATTATATCAGTAACTGATATTGTAGCCTTTTAAACAGAAAAGATTTGTACATACAAATACTTTTAAATTATCATTTATTTGTGGAAATGGCATTTACGTCATTAAATTGATACCTCAGCATCAAGTGTCCTGCAGTGGTCCAGTGGTAAAGTGTATATAAGTGATGCGTATTCTTGGAGTTGCGAGTTCAAACCCGGATTAAGCTATATATATATATATATATATATATATATAATATATATATATATATATATATATATATATATATATATATATATATATATTTTGTTTTGTTTTGGTTGTTTGTTTTTGTATAAAGCCTCACACACTATATTAAGCGAGTTTGTTTTAAACATGACATACATATTAATTCATTTTACCAGGCCTTATTCCACACAACTCCGTGAATTTCCCGTGGAGCCAGCCAGCCAGCCAGCCAGCCATTCAAACAAAAACAAACGAAACAAAACAAAACAAAACAAAAAACATTATTGCCAACAGCATTTGGTGTTCCCAGGCGGTCACCCATCCAAGTACTAACCAAACCCAACGTTGCTTAACTTCGCTGATCGGACGAGAAGCGGTGTTCTCAACGTGGTATGGCCGTTGGCATGAGACTGCCTACACATTGTGGCTAATAACCAACTCTTTTTAGTCATCACGGCAGGATACGGACCTTCTTGTGGTGTCTTAATGGTAATTGTATCCTAACATATTTTTGTCTCCTTGGCATGGATATTTAACATCGTTTATTCAGTCTTGGGTTTATGTTCTTTCGCCATTTACAGACATTTTACATCTACCTACTTCCTCAGCCTACCCTGCCAATTTCTAATGAATTTGTGGATTTTCTTTTGTAATACATACATGTGTGTGCTCATCTGCTCTTCAGTTTTTATGATATTTGTCTCATCTGTCCTGCTTTATGATACTTTTACAAAGAACATGAACAAATGCTTCTATTTTAGAGAAGATATGGGATCCAGGTTTCGGAGCCGTAAAACCAACCGTCGTGATTGGTGGACGAGTTGCCAGGTTGCAGCTTCTGTACCGTGCCGGCACATAAATAGGTTCGGCTCAAGCGGCGGCAGCATCATTCCCCCGTGACTGTCTGAGCGTCTCTCATCACCTTGGTTATCTCATCATCATCATGGTAGAAGCAAAGCCTACCAAGAAGGCTGCGGCTGCTGCTGCTGTGGTGGCCACCACCAGGAAACCTCGCGTCCAGGTTGCTCACCCGAAAACTAGTCAAATGGTTCTAGCCGCGGTCGCAGCACTCAAAGACCGTAAGGGCTCGTCTCTACAAGCAATCAAGAAGTACGTTGTTGCCAACAACAAAGTCGAGGCTGCCAAGATCGCCATTTACATCCGAAGATTTCTCAAGAAAGCAGTGGCTGACGGCATTCTTGTTCAGACCAAGGGAAGTGGAGCTAGTGGATCATTCAAGCTGGCCGTAGCAGAGAAGAGGGCCGTTCTAACTCCCAAGAAAGCCACCACAACCAAGAAACCATCTACAGCAGCAAAGAAGGCCGTGGTAACTCCCAAGAAAGCCGCCACAAGCAACAAACCACCTACAGCCTTGAAAAAGAAGCAGCAGCAGCAGCAGCAGCAGCTTGTTGTTGGGAACAAAAAGCCCAAAATAAAGAGAGCTTCAAAATCTCCCAAACCACCCAAGGCAAAGAAAGCTGTCAAGAAAACAACAAAGGCAAAATAAACGACGACATGCAAGCAGCATGAATACACATGACAATAAACATCCAGGCCTCCCCCCTCAGTGGAGGGGCCTCATATGATTCCAAAAAGAGTTTAGTTTTGTAGACAAATAAATCATTACTTTTGGGGTAGATTTACTCTGTATATTATATATATATATATATATATATATATATATATATATATATATATATATATATATATATATATATATATATATATATACACATATACATGGGTGAGGTGATATGGTACCAAAGTTTTGGGTGAGGTGATTGACATTTACACAAGATAAAACACGAACCAATGGGAATAAAAACATAAGAATGGAAGTAACTGCAGAAGGCCTATTGGCCCATAACACAAGCACTTCCTCTTGATGCTTCTATATTGGTTCGGAGTCTTGAAGCTATAATATATATATATATATATATATATATATATATATATATATATATATATATATATATGCACACAAAACTAAATAGTCTTGTTAGACAAATTGCCCCTATTAGAGGCAAGTTGACTAACAAGCCGAATGACTGCAATTGTTTTGAATTTGAGTTAAATCTAACATAGAAATGTAATCAAACCTAACCTAACCTATGCTAACCCAAGCTAAGCTAACCTAACCTAACCTAAGCTAACCCAAGCTAAGCTAAGCTAACCTAACCTAACCTAAGCTAAGCTAACCTAACCTAACCTAACCCAGCAATTCATGATCTTAATATAATACTGTTAATTGGATAAACCAATTTGGAAAGAAATGTTCGAAAATAACAAAATTAACTGTGCTTGTTAGGAAAATTGGGCCTTGCATACTTGTCCCAATAGTGTGGTTCTCGCTTTTAGGTACGACATAAACGTATACCTAAGTTGAGAGAGAAAAAGATTCGCACTCAAACATGCATATCGATTGCCAGTCCTGAATTCTGGGTAGATATTCGTGTCCTCCCTTTTCATTTACCATCATTTGGATACTATCAAAACAGCTCTGAGAAGGATAAAATGAATAAAACGGGTAGCTCACTCATGTAAAAAGGAAGAGTTGGGAAAGATCTCTCTCTCTCTCTCTCTCCCTCACCCCCCCCCCCCCCCCACCACCACCAATGATCCTGCTCTGCTAGTATATAACGGAACAAACCTTCCCCCCCCCCCCCACCCCTCCCTCCCCAATCAGAGTCCCTTTAAGCATGCGAGGATAAAAAATAGATTTCATAAGACCCAATGTGCTAGCTGATATCAAAACAATTTATGTTATCGTCTATTAAGCCCTTCAGTAAAAAAGTATAGGGACCTAATTAGGTCCCGTTTTGAGGTGGTGGTGGGTGGAATCGATGGATTAGCCAAGCTCTTATCCGCCGAATCCGTAGAGGGTACGACCCTGGCGCTTCAGAGCGTACACCACGTCCATGGCAGTGACGGTCTTCCTCTTGGCGTGTTCCGTGTAGGTTACAGCATCACGGATGACGTTCTCGAGGAACACCTTCAGGACGCCACGGGTCTCTTCGTAGATGAGACCCGAAATACGCTTCACGCCGCCACGACGAGCTAAGCGACGAATAGCGGGCTTGGTGATGCCCTGGATGTTGTCACGTAGCACCTTACGATGACGCTTGGCGCCACCCTTTCCGAGTCCCTTGCCTCCCTTGCCGCGTCCAGTCATGGTGTTGAAGTTGTGTGAATAATAATAAAATTTCGGAATCAGAATCAGAATAATACAGGAGAAGATGCCCATAGGGGCGAGTTTGGAAGTGGGGACAGAAGAAGATAAGGGGGGGTGAGAGGAAGAAGATTTGTAAGAGAAAAAGTGCCAGGGCTAAACCCAGCTGCGTGTCGTTAGGTTGCGGCTTTCGAGGCAGGGACTCAGTCGGGTGTTTTCAGTGACAACATCGGGACATCACAAACTCACAACATCACAGTGATTGGCTCAAGAGCGTCAGGGCTGAACTTTTTTACGGATTGTTTGTGCTGGTTGTTGAGAGCTGAATATGTAATGATAGTGGATGCTGGGTGTTGAGAGCTAAAGTTTAACGAAATACAGAGTTAGGAAGAGGATCATGGATGGTAGAGAAGAGGTCATGATTGTTTCGTGGTAGTCTGAGAGTGTGTAGGAGAAAATCAATGTGTTGTTCATGATGAGTGAGTAGTCTATCGATTTGTTTGTCTGATAGAGTTTTCCAGTAGGTATTTAGGGCAGGAATGTTAGTACTTTCATGGAGACTTTGACTGGTATTTAACTCTTGCCATCGGGTGTTGAGTACCCATCTTAGTGCTCTATTCTGTATTCTTTGAAGTTTTATTTTGTTAGTGCGTGCAGATAGAGAAAGAGCTAGTGGAGCGTATGTTAGGAGAGGTCTAATAAGTGCTTTGTAAAGGTGCATTTTTGTGTCAGGTTTTGCAAATCTAAGTCTGTATAGTTTCTTCATGGCTTGAAGAGCTATTGCATGTTTCTGTGTTATGTGTGTGTGAAAGAGTAGTTGTCGATCAAATGTGAGTCCCAGGACTGTGGAGGAGGGAGATACAGAGATATAAGTAGGATTTTGAGTGTATGAATAGAGTTTGAGAGGAATTGGGCGAATAGTTCTTTTACAGAAAAAGTAGGTGATTTTAGATTTGCTGGAGTTGGTTTTTATACGCCATTTGTACTCCCACTCAGTGACAACATCAAGTTCTGTTTGTGCTCTGTTTGTTAGTGTATCAATGGTGTTGCTGGTGACAAGGTGAGAGACATCATCAGCATAACATATGGTTAATGAAGTGTGATGAACAGGGTCAGGAATGTCGTTTATGTATAGGATGTAGAGTGTTGGGGCAAGAACAGAACCTTGGGGAACACCGGCGTTTAAGTTGAAGTAGTCAGAGTGTTGTTGGAGGAACTTAATTCTCATTGTCCTATTGTCTAAGTAGTTCGAAAGAAGTTTGGTGGTGATGAGAGGAAGATTAAAGTTGTTGCATAGTTTGAATTTTAAGCCGTCATGCCAAACAGTGTCAAAGGCCTTCTCAACGTCCTTAGTGATGAGTGCAGTCTTAAGTCTTTGGTGCTGATTGATACTGAGGTAGTTAGTCATGATGTTTAAGGCGTCGTGAGTGGACCGGTGAGGCCGAAATCCAAACTGTTTGTTAGTGAGTAAGTCATTGTGTTCAAGGTGCGTTCTAAGTCTCTGGTTGATCAGCCTTTCAAAGACTTTGCCAAGTGTCTCTAGAAGGCTGATGGGTCTATAGTTCTTTGGGTCAGTGTGGGGTTTCCCAGGTTTTGGAATAAGAACGGCTGTGGCAGACTTAAAGTTGAGTGGAAAGTACCCAGAGGCAAGGGAGGCGTTGAATAGGTTAGTGATAGCAGTAATGATAGAAGCAGGGAGTTGTCTAAGAAGGATATGTCCAATGCCAGACGCACCAGGGGCTCTACGACGAGTGCCCATGAGAGCTGTCTTGACATCAGCTAGAGTTAGGGGAGTCTGTAGTTCAGTGTTTGAATTGAGATTTTCAAGGCGAATGAGGTCGTCTGGTGTAGTTGCTTGTCTATTTTGGTGTATCCAGTCTTCGACTATTTCAATGTTGGGGCGTGCAAATGGTTCAGGAGGATGTGGGTGAAAGATTTGTTCCCAGTGGTGTTTAAAAATGTTGAGAACTGCTTCAGGATCAGTGATTTTGTTGTTATTATTTAGAAGGTATTTAAACGGTGTGTGAGTTGATCCTTGTAATCGTTTGATTCGTTTCCAGAATTCTTGAGGTGTCAGTTTTCTGTATTGTTCTGCTTGTTCTATAAGGTGTTTCCAATGTTTTGTGTGGTCTTCATCTAGGCTGTTAAGGATATGGTTTTTTAATGCTGTTAGGTCCCATAGTATTTGTCCATGACGATGTATGTTTTGTAAGAATCTAGTGTGATAGCAAGCTAAGAGGCGTTTGGAGCGAATGGAGGGGGTGAAAGTGAAATGTGGTTTGTGTGCTGTTTTAGGGATGGAGATGTTTGCTGCATGAATGATGGTGTCTTGTATGTTGCGTGCTTGTGTGTCGATGTCAGTGTGATGTTTGTCATTGTATTCATAAGTGAGATCAGTGTCATCAATGTGTTGTTTGAACATGTCCCAGTTTGCCCTATGGTATGAGAATTGAGGAGTGCTGGGGATGAGAATAGGATTTGTGGAGACTGTGAGAATTAAGGGAATATGATCAGAGCCCGTAATGGGCCCTGGTGAAATGAAGTGTTGCAAGTTGCTGCCGTGTCTGTTGGTGAATATGAGATCAGGCCGGCCAGAACCTGTATGTGTGAAACAAGTGGGGAAATCAGGGCCAAGAAAGAATAGATGTTTTTGGGTGTATATTTGGTGAAGCTGTCTGCCATGCTGATTTGTGGTATTGTGGTGGAATGTAGGGTGTTGTGCATTGAGGTCTGCAAGCAGAAAAACAGGCAAGTGAGAGTTGTTGAAGAGAGTTATGAAATCTTGCATGGGAATGTCGGTGTTAGGACGGGTGTAGGTTGTGCAGATGATGAGAGACCCCATTTGTGTATGAACTTTAATGGCTAGGAAATGTTTGTGAAGCCAATGAGTGTGTAAGAGTTCGTGTTTGTATGAAGAACGGATGAGTATTGCAACTCCTTCATGTGCTTCATCTGGTGACTGGTAAGAGGTGTAGCCATAATGTTTGATTTTATATGAGTTCGTGATGTATGTGCTATTTAATAATAGCACATCAGGTCTCTCGATCTCAATAAAATCTGACACCATGTGTCTAATGTTGAAATATGCCCGCACATTAAACTGTATGATCTTTATGAATTTTTAGGTTTTGATGGGGTGCTGGTGGGGTTTTGTGCATGTACAAGAGCATGAGGGTTGCGTGATTCAATGAGTTGGGCAGTTATTGAGGAGGGTGCATCTTGGAGGATGGTGGTAGGAATTGTAGGATATTTACAGCGGGAGGTGGGAGTAAGACAACGGGTTGCTGAACGGGCTCGGGACGAGACAAGATGAGTTACAGAAGAAATGACTGAAGTTGTTGGGGGATGGAGGGAGACAGAAGGCTTGTTGACAGGGACCGGGTGAGAGGTATCAGAGGTTGTAGTGTTAGTAGTCAGATTGGAAGTGGAGAGGACAATGTTGGGAGAAGAGGTTGAAAGTGCCTTTGACATGGATGCTTCAGTTTGGGATAGTCCAGGATGTGCTGTTTGGTCAGTGGCACCGTTTTCTGTAGCAGTCAGGAGTGGGTTGGTAGGAGATTGTGGGGGAACTGTAGTATTTTCTTCAGCTGAAGTCATGGTGTTTTGTGGAGTGAGGACTGTAGGCGAGAATGGAGCAGAGCGCAATAGTTGAGTAGGAGGAACAGAGATACTAGGAAGGCCGTTATGAGTGAGAAAGATTGGAAGATAGTCAGCAAAGTCACGGCCATCGTCCTTGGCCTTCAAGTAAGCAGCTTGTACACAGGCAGTGACTCGTTCATATGCAAGGTTCTGAAGAGGAGAATAAGGTGGAGGTGGTGGGTGAGGGAAGAGAGGTGGAGAGGACTGAGTTTGTTGTGCAGTATTATGATGATGTTGCTGGTGAGGTGAAGCATTAAGGACACTGGCATAGGACATTGAGGTGGCTGATGCTGTTTGGTGATGAGATAGGTTATGGGAGGTTGAAGAAGAGGAATGAGGGTGTGCTTGAGTGCGAGGTTGGTTATTGCGAAGAGATTTTAGGGTTTGCTTTCTCAAAGGGCAAGATTTGTCAACTGCTGAATGACCTCCTTGGCAATTGATGCATTTTAAAGTGTTGGCAGAGCACTGAGTGTAAAAATGGCCTTCTACAGAACATTTTGAACAAATTTGTGGGCTTTTACATTTCCGGGTTTCATGACTGTATTTGTAGCATTTAAAGCATTGCAGCAAAGGAAGATAGTCAACTGGACTAATGAGATAGGGAGGAGTGCTGGTGTGGAGGATTTTAATTCCATGGTGCAAGAGTTTTTGAGCTTCTGTAGGGGAGGAACATTGGATCTTGAGGTGTTTTGTATTGGGCACTGGGTATATCTCCATTACAGTAATAGCATTCCTGTGAGAGATGTCTTGAGAGAGATTGATAGTAGTAGGTGCTGAAAATTTCGGCACGATTTCCCCAGACTATATCCCGTCAAGCGGACGTACTTGTAGCATGGCAACTCCTAACTCCTGCCTGTCCTTACTTTATGCTTGTACTCGAGCAGAAACACGGCTTTCTCACAACGCTTTCAAAACTGCAGTTGCCTACTCGTCTGTTTCACGTCTCTGTGAAATGACTTTTGCACAAATCCAAAAAATAGAGCAAAATCAGCGATAATAGTGTTTGAGGTGAGCTGCCTGTTGGCTGCAGCCAGAGGAAGGAGGGGAGGGGCAACGGGGTGACGTAGGCGAGTCGAGCAGCCAATGGCGCTCGAGCAAGCGCCTCGAGACGGCGTATATAAGCAAAAATTTTTCGGCGCCGGCCATCACAAACCACAGTTGTTCACCATGGCTCGCACCAAGCAGACTGCTCGCAAGTCCACGGGAGGCAAGGCTCCTCGTAAGCAGCTGGCCACCAAGGCAGCACGCAAGTCTGCTCCTGCCACAGGGGGCGTGAAGAAGCCTCACCGTTACAGGCCCGGAACGGTCGCCCTGCGTGAGATCCGTCGTTACCAGAAGAGCACAGAGTTGCTCATCAGGAAACTTCCCTTCCAGCGTCTGGTGCGCGAGATTGCCCAGGACTTCAAGACCGATCTTCGCTTCCAGTCGTCTGCCGTCATGGCTTTACAGGAGGCATCCGAGGCTTACCTGGTCGGTCTCTTCGAGGACACTAACCTCTGTGCCATCCACGCCAAGCGTGTCACCATCATGCCAAAGGACATTCAGCTTGCTCGCCGTATCCGTGGAGAGCGTGCATAAGCTAAAACGACCACCCTAGTATACACCAAACTCGGCCCTTCTCAGGGCCAAAATATCCTTCTAAGGAGATTTCAGACATTCCTAGCATCAGTCATATGAATTAACCTTCATCTATACATATAATAAATAAATAAATACAATAATTTAGGTGTCATACATACACTGTACACGTGATATCAATAAATCAAGTCATTTGTAGTACAACCTGTCCTCTTACAAACAAAATGCCGTCGCTTTTCATTCTTATGCACTGCCAAGGATCCTTCCCCCCCCCCCCCCCCTCCAAAAAAAAAAAAAAAAAAATTGTCATACTGTACTAGAAATAAAAGCAGCTTGTATAAGTGACATACTGTCCTGTCCTGTTTTATTCTGTTTTTGGTCCTCTGGCTTAATCTGTTAAGTTAGGAGATGACATTTTAAATTAACCGTTTTCTTGACATTTTCAAACCTTAAGAGGGTGGCCTGCATAGTAATCCTAATGTGGAACATAACAATGAATCTCTAATCTCTAGAAAAAAGATACCGAGTGTTTATATGTGTGTTGAGAGAGAGAGAGAGAGAGAGAGAGAGAGAGAGAGAGAGAGAGAGAGAGAGAGAGAGAGAGAGAGAGAGAGAGAGAGAGAGAGAGAGAGAGAGAGAGAGAGAGACATGCAGAGACAGAGACAGAGACAGACAGACAGACAGACAGACAGACAGACAGACAGACAGACAGACAGACAGACAGACAGACAGAGACTGAGAGAGAGAAACACACACAGACAGTTTCATAAATATTCTCATTTTATAGCTATTTGCTTTCAGTGACAGAGGTTTTTGTTATAATAGTATTGGTGTCTAACACTCACAATCTCTTTAGAAATTAAAGTGTGGCTCCAATGGAGCCGAGTTTGTTGGTTTGAGGCCAAGCCACCACCACAGGGCAGTAAGTAAGCCGTTTACTTGGAGGAGGTGTACTTGGTGACGGCCTTAGTGCCCTCAGAGACGGCGTGCTTGGCCAGTTCTCCGGGCAACAGGAGCCTTACAGCCGTCTGGATCTCCCGACTGGTAATGGTGGAACGCTTGTTGTAGTGGGCCAGGCGAGAAGCCTCGGCGGCGATGCGCTCGAAGATGTCGTTCACGAACGAGTTCATGATCGACATGGCTTTGGAAGAGATACCAGTGTCGGGGTGGACCTGCTTCAGCACTTTGTAGATGTAGATGCTGTAGCTCTCCTTCCTCCTGCGCTTCTTTTTCTTATCGCCCTTGGCAATGGCCTTCTGGGCCTTTCCGGCCTTCTTGGCAGCCTTTCCAGATGCCTTGGGTGGCATGATGATGCTCGTGCTGGCTGGCGTTGCGATACAATAATGAACTTTTGCGCGAGTCGAGCTTTCCTTTTATATCCCGCTCGCGACTCAGCTCAGAGCGGGTCGCGTGGCGGAGCGCGCTGATTGGTCAGTGGCGGACTCCCTTGATCCTGAGCGGGGTATATAACACGAAGCTCGATCTGCGGGCCGGCATAAAACACCACAAACCCACAACAGCAGCAGCAATGTCAGGACGCGGCAAGGGAGGCAAAGTGAAGGGCAAGTCAAAGTCTCGCTCCAGCAGGGCCGGACTTCAGTTCCCCGTGGGCAGAATTCACCGTCTGCTGCGTAAAGGCAACTACGCCGAACGCGTCGGTGCTGGCGCTCCTGTCTACCTGGCAGCCGTCATGGAATACCTCGCTGCCGAAGTTCTGGAGCTCGCCGGTAACGCCGCACGTGACAACAAGAAGACCCGTATCATCCCACGTCACTTGCAGTTGGCCATCCGCAACGACGAAGAACTCAACAAACTTCTGTCTGGCGTAACCATTGCACAGGGAGGTGTTCTTCCAAACATTCAGGCAGTTCTTTTGCCAAAGAAGACAGAGAAGAAGTAAGCACTTCTGCCACCCACCACGACAAATACCATAACCAGGCTCCATCCGGAGCCACACACACTTTAATAGAGAGATTCAAGTAGACAATCAACTTTCAAACATTAATAATAACATTTATATTGATTTCATGTGAAATGTGTACATAACAAACAAACAAAACAAAATTATAGGGGATATTCAGCATCACTTGGAATATTAACCAATCATATAAATCCAATATATATTTTATATTTTACTTTAAGCGAGGAATTCATATTCTATCAATTTTTAATCATACAAATGAACAAAAGCAATTCTTCACTAGACGTAATGAATGAATAAATGATCAAGGTTTTAATGTGTTTCATGAATATATATATATATATATATATATATATATATATATATATATATATATATAATATAATATATTATAATACTTGTGAACCAGAATATGTTTGAGCAGCAGCGATCGTGCCATTGGCCGAAGTGCAACAATTCAAATAATTTAAAGGGCCTGCTCGGGTATATAAGAGAGGCTGGGAGACTGGGGCCGGTGGTGGGTGATGGGTGATGAGTGATGGTGTGGTGTGGTGTGGTGTTGTTAAGAGTTGATTTACGGCCAGCCAGCCAGCTGCAGCCAAGGCAGGGCAGGGCAAGGCAAGGCAAGGCAAGGCAAGGCAATAACAGGACAGGACAGGCAAGGCAAGGCAAGGCAAGGCAAGGCAAGCAGGCGGGCGGGCGGGCGGGCGGGCGGGCAGCCAGCCAGCCAGCCAGCCACTCCCACTTTGTATTTATATGCATTCAATTTATATTCAAACATTATATATGTTAAGGGCCTAGTTTTAGTGTTTATTTTAAAAATGACAAACATCGAGTCGTTTTACCAGTCCTTTAGCGTTAACGGTGATGCATTTTAAAACTGAACAGAAATCACCTTTTCTGGATATATCAAATATCGAATCCGCTTAATGTGCCTACAATTCAATCATTCAAAAAATACATAATTTACATCATGCCTTTTCATAGAACAGACAATAAGATTTGAGACAATAAGAACTTTAGTTTTATAACTAAAGTTGCACAATTATACCAACTCTATGGTGGCTGGGTGGTAAGGTGTGTGGCTGGTGTTTTGGAAGTCGCGAGTTCAAACGACCCAATGGGAGTACTTTTTTTTTTTTTTATGCCATACAATCTTCCTAGTACTATTATGTAGGTGTGTGTGTGTGTGTTTTTATTCATTCTTTGGTTTTATAGATGACATACATATTGACTCCTTTTACCGGTCCTTAATTAGGCTCTGGGGAAGCAATGGTGGTGGTGGTGGTGCATTTAAAACTAAACCAAAAATCACCAGTTCTGGACGCGTCAAATATCATATCCGCTTAATGTGTCTACAACCTAATTACTTAAAACTACACTATTTAATTCATTCATATCATGTGCATATTGGTCATTATGCTCATACAACCGACATAACAATTTATTTTCATTATTAGAATCATACATTTCATCAAGTAATACAGATACAAAGAGATTTTCTTTCTGAGAAGACCGTTAGTATTGGCTGGCTGGCAGGCAGGCAGGCATTTGAGGGTTATTATTTCGCCTGTTGATTGGGGGGAGGGTTGATGTGTTAGGGGGTTTTCGGTTAGGTGTGGTGGTGGTGATTGGTGGTGATTGGTGGTGGTGGTGATTGGTGGTGAGTAGTGGTGGTGGTGGTGGTGGTGGTGGTGGTGGTAGTGGTGGTAGTAGGTGGGAGGGGGGGGGGGGGGGGGGGGGGGGGGAAGGGGAATGATGGTCTGTGGATTCCTTCTCCGTACCCCCTTACATATAAGCAAAAACATGCCTTCCTGTGGGTATAGAAACATTAACACAAATTATATCAGTAACTGATATTGTAGCCTTTTAAACAGAAAAGATTTGTACATACAAATACTTTTAAATTATCATTTATTTGTGGAAATGGCATTTACGTCATTAAATTGATACCTCAGCATCAAGTGTCCTGCAGTGGTCCAGTGGTAAAGTGTATATAAGTGATGCGTATTCTTGGAGTTGCGAGTTCAAACCCGGATTAAGCTATATATATATATATATATATATATAATATATATATATATATATATATAATATATATATATATATATATATATATATATATATATATATATATATATATATATATATATATATATATATATATTTTGTTTTGTTTTGGTTGTTTGTTTTTGTATAAAGCCTCACACACTATATTAAGCGAGTTTGTTTTAAACATGACATACATATTAATTCATTTTACCAGGCCTTATTCCACACAACTCCGTGAATTTCCCGTGGAGCCAGCCAGCCAGCCAGCCAGCCATTCAAACAAAAACAAACGAAACAAAACAAAACAAAACAAAAAACATTATTGCCAACAGCATTTGGTGTTCCCAGGCGGTCACCCATCCAAGTACTAACCAAACCCAACGTTGCTTAACTTCGCTGATCGGACGAGAAGCGGTGTTCTCAACGTGGTATGGCCGTTGGCATGAGACTGCCTACACATTGTGGCTAATAACCAACTCTTTTTAGTCATCACGGCAGGATACGGACCTTCTTGTGGTGTCTTAATGGTAATTGTATCCTAACATATTTTTGTCTCCTTGGCATGGATATTTAACATCGTTTATTCAGTCTTGGGTTTATGTTCTTTCGCCATTTACAGACATTTTACATCTACCTACTTCCTCAGCCTACCCTGCCAATTTCTAATGAATTTGTGGATTTTCTTTTGTAATACATACATGTGTGTGCTCATCTGCTCTTCAGTTTTTATGATATTTGTCTCATCTGTCCTGCTTTATGATACTTTTACAAAGAACATGAACAAATGCTTCTATTTTAGAGAAGATATGGGATCCAGGTTTCGGAGCCGTAAAACCAACCGTCGTGATTGGTGGACGAGTTGCCAGGTTGCAGCTTCTGTACCGTGCCGGCACATAAATAGGTTCGGCTCAAGCGGCGGCAGCATCATTCCCCCGTGACTGTCTGAGCGTCTCTCATCACCTTGGTTATCTCATCATCATCATGGTAGAAGCAAAGCCTACCAAGAAGGCTGCGGCTGCTGCTGCTGTGGTGGCCACCACCAGGAAACCTCGCGTCCAGGTTGCTCACCCGAAAACTAGTCAAATGGTTCTAGCCGCGGTCGCAGCACTCAAAGACCGTAAGGGCTCGTCTCTACAAGCAATCAAGAAGTACGTTGTTGCCAACAACAAAGTCGAGGCTGCCAAGATCGCCATTTACATCCGAAGATTTCTCAAGAAAGCAGTGGCTGACGGCATTCTTGTTCAGACCAAGGGAAGTGGAGCTAGTGGATCATTCAAGCTGGCCGTAGCAGAGAAGAGGGCCGTTCTAACTCCCAAGAAAGCCACCACAACCAAGAAACCATCTACAGCAGCAAAGAAGGCCGTGGTAACTCCCAAGAAAGCCGCCACAAGCAACAAACCACCTACAGCCTTGAAAAAGAAGCAGCAGCAGCAGCAGCAGCAGCTTGTTGTTGGGAACAAAAAGCCCAAAATAAAGAGAGCTTCAAAATCTCCCAAACCACCCAAGGCAAAGAAAGCTGTCAAGAAAACAACAAAGGCAAAATAAACGACGACATGCAAGCAGCATGAATACACATGACAATAAACATCCAGGCCTCCCCCCTCAGTGGAGGGGCCTCATATGATTCCAAAAAGAGTTTAGTTTTGTAGACAAATAAATCATTACTTTTGGGGTAGATTTACTCTGTATATTATATATATATATATATATATATATATATATATATATATATATATATATATATATATATATATATATATATATATATATATACACATATACATGGGTGAGGTGATATGGTACCAAAGTTTTGGGTGAGGTGATTGACATTTACACAAGATAAAACACGAACCAATGGGAATAAAAACATAAGAATGGAAGTAACTGCAGAAGGCCTATTGGCCCATAACACAAGCACTTCCTCTTGATGCTTCTATATTGGTTCGGAGTCTTGAAGCTATAATATATATATATATATATATATATATATATATATATATATATATATATATATATATATATATATATATATATATATATATATATATATATATATGCACACAAAACTAAATAGTCTTGTTAGACAAATTGCCCCTATTAGAGGCAAGTTGACTAACAAGCCGAATGACTGCAATTGTTTTGAATTTGAGTTAAATCTAACATAGAAATGTAATCAAACCTAACCTAACCTATGCTAACCCAAGCTAAGCTAACCTAACCTAACCTAAGCTAACCCAAGCTAAGCTAAGCTAACCTAACCTAACCTAAGCTAAGCTAACCTAACCTAACCTAACCCAGCAATTCATGATCTTAATATAATACTGTTAATTGGATAAACCAATTTGGAAAGAAATGTTCGAAAATAACAAAATTAACTGTGCTTGTTAGGAAAATTGGGCCTTGCATACTTGTCCCAATAGTGTGGTTCTCGCTTTTAGGTACGACATAAACGTATACCTAAGTTGAGAGAGAAAAAGATTCGCACTCAAACATGCATATCGATTGCCAGTCCTGAATTCTGGGTAGATATTCGTGTCCTCCCTTTTCATTTACCATCATTTGGATACTATCAAAACAGCTCTGAGAAGGATAAAATGAATAAAACGGGTAGCTCACTCATGTAAAAAGGAAGAGTTGGGAAAGATCTCTCTCTCTCTCTCTCTCCCTCACCCCCCCCCCCCCCCACCACCACCAATGATCCTGCTCTGCTAGTATATAACGGAACAAACCTTCCCCCCCCCCCCCACCCCTCCCTCCCCAATCAGAGTCCCTTTAAGCATGCGAGGATAAAAAATAGATTTCATAAGACCCAATGTGCTAGCTGATATCAAAACAATTTATGTTATCGTCTATTAAGCCCTTCAGTAAAAAAGTATAGGGACCTAATTAGGTCCCGTTTTGAGGTGGTGGTGGGTGGAATCGATGGATTAGCCAAGCTCTTATCCGCCGAATCCGTAGAGGGTACGACCCTGGCGCTTCAGAGCGTACACCACGTCCATGGCAGTGACGGTCTTCCTCTTGGCGTGTTCCGTGTAGGTTACAGCATCACGGATGACGTTCTCGAGGAACACCTTCAGGACGCCACGGGTCTCTTCGTAGATGAGACCCGAAATACGCTTCACGCCGCCACGACGAGCTAAGCGACGAATAGCGGGCTTGGTGATGCCCTGGATGTTGTCACGTAGCACCTTACGATGACGCTTGGCGCCACCCTTTCCGAGTCCCTTGCCTCCCTTGCCGCGTCCAGTCATGGTGTTGAAGTTGTGTGAATAATAATAAAATTTCGGCACGATTTCCCCAGACTATATCCCGTCAAGCGGACGTACTTGTAGCATGGCAACTCCTAACTCCTGCCTGTCCTTACTTTATGCTTGTACTCGAGCAGAAACACGGCTTTCTCACAACGCTTTCAAAACTGCAGTTGCCTACTCGTCTGTTTCACGTCTCTGTGAAATGACTTTTGCACAAATCCAAAAAATAGAGCAAAATCAGCGATAATAGTGTTTGAGGTGAGCTGCCTGTTGGCTGCAGCCAGAGGAAGGAGGGGAGGGGCAACGGGGTGACGTAGGCGAGTCGAGCAGCCAATGGCGCTCGAGCAAGCGCCTCGAGACGGCGTATATAAGCAAAAATTTTTCGGCGCCGGCCATCAGAGTTTGCAACCTGCAGCCGTCACGGCCGGACGTGTCTCTTGTTGCTCCTCACCTGCGAGCTGCCTAGCCAACCAGATAGTGAGGGGGTGTACATCCTTCGACCTGCCCAGGAGGGTGGGTCAGCTGTATTGCCTCGGCTCGGCCCTCGCCGGTACTAGCCACACAGTACCATGGCCTACAAAGTTAAGGCACGGTTCCTAGAGAACCACGCTTTCGGACGAGAAGAAATTCTCAACGTTCTCAAAGCCACCACCAACACAGTACCAGACGACATCCAGCAGGACGACGAAGGTATCGTCCTCTCTTACTCGACCGGAGACGACCTGGAACACCTGTTCACACCTGCTGCTACATCTGCACTCTACGATGCGGATATTACCCTCATCCAACCACGACGCTTTCAAGCTGAACGAACCATCTTTGCCAGGAGAGTAAGCTCATGGATCACCGAGCACGAGGTGGACGTTATCCTGAACAGTATCAACAGGGAAAACGAAAACATGACAGCTGTCTCAGCAAAAATCATCGCCAACAACAACGACACTCGCTCCACCTTGAAAGTGACCTTCACTACAGCTGCCGCAGCGGACCAGGCCACCACCACAGGATTTAGGTGCTTAGGCATCAATACTCCACCAGCTTCAGTGCACAAGGAACGTTTTTACGAGGTAAGCCAGTGCTACAAGTGCTACCAGTACTCACACGTGACCAGGAAGTGCCCCCAAAGTGTAAACAAGTGTAGTGTCTGTGCCAAGGACCACCATTATAAACAGTGTCGCGCCGATATCACGTGTTGTGTAGTGTGCGGTGGTGACCATATTGCTATTTCTCATTTGTGTCCAGTGCGACAGGAAGAAATTAAGAAGCTCTTGACAGCTGGACGGGCTTCCGCGACTGCTCGTGCTCAGTCACCATTCAACATGCAAGCCGCCATTTTCCCGGAGCTCCCGGGGGAAGGAGCAGCCGCCCACCAACGTACCAACCAATGGGGACCCGGCATGCAGTCCGGCAGCCAACCAGCTGCCCAATCACAGACCCAGCCTCCACCTCCACCACCAGGCTCCTCCCATTCGTCGACTCAGACTTCGCCGCGGCAGTTGCCGGTTACTGTCACCGACCTTAGCACTGCACATGCTCTCACGAAACTAGTGAGCGACATTACTGGTTCCAACTATCGAGAATTTGTGAGGATTCTAAATATCATCTACAAGGCTAACGGACTCCAGACCATCATCGTACCTGACGAAGTCTTCCCCACCTCTGCCTCAGCTTCCACTTCAGTAACTGAGCCGGAAATCACTGTAAACGCTGCCGCACTTGTTGACCTACTGTCTGCCACTGTTCCACCCACCACTCCAGTTGCTGCTGACCCTACACCAGACCCAGTAGAGGCTGTTAGTCTCTCCACACAAGACAACGACCCTCCTGCTCCTGTTTATGCGTCTTACAACTGCCCTAGAGACCTGAAATTTAATATTTCTCAGAAACGTATCACAGCTCGGGAGTGGAACATCGACTACGAAAACGGACTGAACGATGACGGAACCCGCAGAGAGCTTTGGTACGTTGAGGCTGACACAGTTCGTTACTGCACTGATGTTACCATACTCCACCCTGCCATTATTGACCCTCAATACTACGTGAAATATCCGAAACACGCCGCTATGATAAAGAAAGAAATTCAAGAACGAACGGGCAATGAACCTTCAACCCAGCAGAGTCAACCAACACCTCTTCATACCAAACCTTCAGGGACCACTGTGCTAGTCCCCGACCCTTCAAACCCATTGTCGGATGATGCTCCAGCTCCTGGTCCAGCCTCGGACATTGCTGTGAACGATACTGAACCTACTGCAGCTGCAACATCTGCTCCTGGCATGGTAGCAACCCAGAAGCCGACGACTTCTCATCCACCATCTCCTGTTACATCTCCATCCACAGTACATACATCCACTGAACCTTCTACATCTGCAGTAAGTCCTACCGCTGCTACTAAACCATCAGGAACACTACTACCAAGACCCACATCTCCTGGTATGTACTCATCTGACTCATCAGATGAGGATGTCTCTGTGGGAACGACATCTCCACCTTCACAGAAATACAACTATTCATCTGCCGATTTTCTTTATGACGCTATTGATCCCACAGCAATGTCAACACGAAGTCGGACCGCCAAGAAAGACAAGTCGAAAACAAAGACCAAAGATCAGACCTTGCTCCCACCATCAAGAAAGAAGTAAACCAATGAAGTAATCAACCTTCAATTACCATCACCTGCCAGCTGCTTGCGTTCCTGGCCTCTGCGTGGACTGCAAATGACGCCCTACTCAATTCTACTTCCATCTACTCAAGTTCTAATCCGCGGTGGTTGGGCCACCGATCTTTCATCTCCCCTCTTCACCTCATCTCCAGATCCTTGCTCAAGATTTCTGCAACCTCGCCCCGTTCTTCCATCCCCTGCTTGCCAGCTCTATGGACTTTTTAATCCGTTAATCCGGCCATCACAAACCACAGTTGTTCACCATGGCTCGCACCAAGCAGACTGCTCGCAAGTCCACGGGAGGCAAGGCTCCTCGTAAGCAGCTGGCCACCAAGGCAGCACGCAAGTCTGCTCCTGCCACAGGGGGCGTGAAGAAGCCTCACCGTTACAGGCCCGGAACGGTCGCCCTGCGTGAGATCCGTCGTTACCAGAAGAGCACAGAGTTGCTCATCAGGAAACTTCCCTTCCAGCGTCTGGTGCGCGAGATTGCCCAGGACTTCAAGACCGATCTTCGCTTCCAGTCGTCTGCCGTCATGGCTTTACAGGAGGCATCCGAGGCTTACCTGGTCGGTCTCTTCGAGGACACTAACCTCTGTGCCATCCACGCCAAGCGTGTCACCATCATGCCAAAGGACATTCAGCTTGCTCGCCGTATCCGTGGAGAGCGTGCATAAGCTAAAACGACCACCCTAGTATACACCAAACTCGGCCCTTCTCAGGGCCAAAATATCCTTCTAAGGAGATTTCAGACATTCCTAGCATCAGTCATATGAATTAACCTTCATCTATACATATAATAAATAAATAAATACAATAATTTAGGTGTCATACATACACTGTACACGTGATATCAATAAATCAAGTCATTTGTAGTACAACCTGTCCTCTTACAAACAAAATGCCGTCGCTTTTCATTCTTATGCACTGCCAAGGATCCTTCCCCCCCCCCCCCCCCCCCTCCAAAAAAAAAAAAAAAAAATTGTCATACTGTACTAGAAATAAAAGCAGCTTGTATAAGTGACATACTGTCCTGTCCTGTTTTATTCTGTTTTTGGTCCTCTGGCTTAATCTGTTAAGTTAGGAGATGACATTTTAAATTAACCGTTTTCTTGACATTTTCAAACCTTAAGAGGGTGGCCTGCATAGTAATCCTAATGTGGAACATAACAATGAATCTCTAATCTCTAGAAAAAAGATACCGAGTGTTTATATGTGTGTTGAGAGAGAGAGAGAGAGAGAGAGAGAGAGAGAGAGAGAGAGAGAGAGAGAGAGAGAGAGAGAGAGAGAGAGAGAGAGAGAGAGAGAGAGAGAGAGAGAGAGAGAGAGAGAGAGAGACATGCAGAGACAGAGACAGAGACAGACAGACAGACAGACAGACAGACAGACAGACAGACAGACAGACAGACAGACAGACAGAGACTGAGAGAGAGAAACACACACAGACAGTTTCATAAATATTCTCATTTTATAGCTATTTGCTTTCAGTGACAGAGGTTTTTGTTATAATAGTATTGGTGTCTAACACTCACAATCTCTTTAGAAATTAAAGTGTGGCTCCAATGGAGCCGAGTTTGTTGGTTTGAGGCCAAGCCACCACCACAGGGCAGTAAGTAAGCCGTTTACTTGGAGGAGGTGTACTTGGTGACGGCCTTAGTGCCCTCAGAGACGGCGTGCTTGGCCAGTTCTCCGGGCAACAGGAGCCTTACAGCCGTCTGGATCTCCCGACTGGTAATGGTGGAACGCTTGTTGTAGTGGGCCAGGCGAGAAGCCTCGGCGGCGATGCGCTCGAAGATGTCGTTCACGAACGAGTTCATGATCGACATGGCTTTGGAAGAGATACCAGTGTCGGGGTGGACCTGCTTCAGCACTTTGTAGATGTAGATGCTGTAGCTCTCCTTCCTCCTGCGCTTCTTTTTCTTATCGCCCTTGGCAATGGCCTTCTGGGCCTTTCCGGCCTTCTTGGCAGCCTTTCCAGATGCCTTGGGTGGCATGATGATGCTCGTGCTGGCTGGCGTTGCGATACAATAATGAACTTTTGCGCGAGTCGAGCTTTCCTTTTATATCCCGCTCGCGACTCAGCTCAGAGCGGGTCGCGTGGCGGAGCGCGCTGATTGGTCAGTGGCGGACTCCCTTGATCCTGAGCGGGGTATATAACACGAAGCTCGATCTGCGGGCCGGCATAAAACACCACAAACCCACAACAGCAGCAGCAATGTCAGGACGCGGCAAGGGAGGCAAAGTGAAGGGCAAGTCAAAGTCTCGCTCCAGCAGGGCCGGACTTCAGTTCCCCGTGGGCAGAATTCACCGTCTGCTGCGTAAAGGCAACTACGCCGAACGCGTCGGTGCTGGCGCTCCTGTCTACCTGGCAGCCGTCATGGAATACCTCGCTGCCGAAGTTCTGGAGCTCGCCGGTAACGCCGCACGTGACAACAAGAAGACCCGTATCATCCCACGTCACTTGCAGTTGGCCATCCGCAACGACGAAGAACTCAACAAACTTCTGTCTGGCGTAACCATTGCACAGGGAGGTGTTCTTCCAAACATTCAGGCAGTTCTTTTGCCAAAGAAGACAGAGAAGAAGTAAGCACTTCTGCCACCCACCACGACAAATACCATAACCAGGCTCCATCCGGAGCCACACACACTTTAATAGAGAGATTCAAGTAGACAATCAACTTTCAAACATTAATAATAACATTTATATTGATTTCATGTGAAATGTGTACATAACAAACAAACAAAACAAAATTATAGGGGATATTCAGCATCACTTGGAATATTAACCAATCATATAAATCCAATATATATTTTATATTTTACTTTAAGCGAGGAATTCATATTCTATCAATTTTTAATCATACAAATGAACAAAAGCAATTCTTCACTAGACGTAATGAATGAATAAATGATCAAGGTTTTAATGTGTTTCATGAATATATATATATATATATATATATATATATATATATATATATATATATATATATATATATATATATATATATATATATATATATATATATATATATATAATATAATATATTATAATACTTGTGAACCAGAATATGTTTGAGCAGCAGCGATCGTGCCATTGGCCGAAGTGCAACAATTCAAATAATTTAAAGGGCCTGCTCGGGTATATAAGAGAGGCTGGGAGACTGGGGCCGGTGGTGGGTGATGGGTGATGAGTGATGGTGTGGTGTGGTGTGGTGTTGTTAAGAGTTGATTTACGGCCAGCCAGCCAGCTGCAGCCAAGGCAGGGCAGGGCAAGGCAAGGCAAGGCAAGGCAAGGCAATAACAGGACAGGACAGGCAAGGCAAGGCAAGGCAAGGCAAGGCAAGCAGGCGGGCGGGCGGGCGGGCGGGCGGGCGGGCAGCCAGCCAGCCAGCCAGCCACTCCCACTTTGTATTTATATGCATTCAATTTATATTCAAACATTATATATGTTAAGGGCCTAGTTTTAGTGTTTATTTTAAAAATGACAAACATCGAGTCGTTTTACCAGTCCTTTAGCGTTAACGGTGATGCATTTTAAAACTGAACAGAAATCACCTTTTCTGGATATATCAAATATCGAATCCGCTTAATGTGCCTACAATTCAATCATTCAAAAAATACATAATTTACATCATGCCTTTTCATAGAACAGACAATAAGATTTGAGACAATAAGAACTTTAGTTTTATAACTAAAGTTGCACAATTATACCAACTCTATGGTGGCTGGGTGGTAAGGTGTGTGGCTGGTGTTTTGGAAGTCGCGAGTTCAAACGACCCAATGGGAGTACTTTTTTTTTTTTTTATGCCATACAATCTTCCTAGTACTATTATGTAGGTGTGTGTGTGTGTGTTTTTATTCATTCTTTGGTTTTATAGATGACATACATATTGACTCCTTTTACCGGTCCTTAATTAGGCTCTGGGGAAGCAATGGTGGTGGTGGTGGTGCATTTAAAACTAAACCAAAAATCACCAGTTCTGGACGCGTCAAATATCATATCCGCTTAATGTGTCTACAACCTAATTACTTAAAACTACACTATTTAATTCATTCATATCATGTGCATATTGGTCATTATGCTCATACAACCGACATAACAATTTATTTTCATTATTAGAATCATACATTTCATCAAGTAATACAGATACAAAGAGATTTTCTTTCTGAGAAGACCGTTAGTATTGGCTGGCTGGCAGGCAGGCAGGCAGGCATTTGAGGGTTATTATTTCGCCTGTTGATTGGGGGGAGGGTTGATGTGTTAGGGGGTTTTCGGTTAGGTGTGGTGGTGGTGATTGGTGGTGATTGGTGAGTGGTGGTGATTGGTGGTGAGTAGTGGTGAGTAGTGGTGGTGGTGGTGGTGGTGGTGGTAGTGGTGGTAGTAGTAGGTGGGAGGGGGGGGGGGGGGGGGAAGGGGAATGATGGTCTGTGGATTCCTTCTCCGTACCCCTTACATATAAGCAAAAACATGCCTTCCTGTGGGTATAGAAACATTAACACAAATTATATCAGTAACTGATATTGTAGCCTTTTAAACAGAAAAGATTTGTACATACAAATACTTTTAAATTATCATTTATTTGTGGAAATGGCATTTACGTCATTAAATTGATACCTCAGCATCAAGTGTCCTGCAGTGGTCCAGTGGTAAAGTGTATATAAGTGATGCGTATTCTTGGAGTTGCGAGTTCAAACCCGGATTAAGCTATATATATATATATATATATATATATATATATATATATATATATATATATATATATATATATATATATATATATATATATATATAACATGTTTTGTTTTGGTTGTTTGTTTTTGTATAAAGCCTCACACACTATATTAAGCGAGTTTGTTTTAAACATGACATACATATTAATTCATTTTACCAGGCCTTATTCCACACAACTCCGTGAATTTCCCGTGGAGCCAGCCAGCAGCCAGCCAGCCAGCCAGCCAGCCAGCCATTCAAACAAAAACAAACGAAACAAAACAAAACAAAACAAAAAACATTATTGCCAACAGCATTTGGTGTTCCCAGGCGGTCACCCATCCAAGTACTAACCAAACCCAACGTTGCTTAACTTCGCTGATCGGACGAGAAGCGGTGTTCTCAACGTGGTATGGCCGTTGGCATGAGACTGCCTACACATTGTGGCTAATAACCAACTCTTTTTAGTCATCACGGCAGGATACGGACCTTCTTGTGGTGTCTTAATGGTAATTGTATCCTAACATATTTTTGTCTCCTTGGCATGGATATTTAACATCGTTTATTCAGTCTTGGGTTTATGTTCTTTCGCCATTTACAGACATTTTACATCTACCTACTTCCTCAGCCTACCCTGCCAATTTCTAATGAATTTGTGGATTTTCTTTTGTAATACATACATGTGTGTGCTCATCTGCTCTTCAGTTTTTATGATATTTGTCTCATCTGTCCTGCTTTATGATACTTTTACAAAGAACATGAACAAATGCTTCTATTTTAGAGAAGATATGGGATCCAGGTTTCGGAGCCGTAAAACCAACCGTCGTGATTGGTGGACGAGTTGCCAGGTTGCAGCTTCTGTACCGTGCCGGCACATAAATAGGTTCGGCTCAAGCGGCGGCAGCATCATTCCCCCGTGACTGTCTGAGCGTCTCTCATCACCTTGGTTATCTCATCATCATCATGGTAGAAGCAAAGCCTACCAAGAAGGCTGCGGCTGCTGCTGCTGTGGTGGCCACCACCAGGAAACCTCGCGTCCAGGTTGCTCACCCGAAAACTAGTCAAATGGTTCTAGCCGCGGTCGCAGCACTCAAAGACCGTAAGGGCTCGTCTCTACAAGCAATCAAGAAGTACGTTGTTGCCAACAACAAAGTCGAGGCTGCCAAGATCGCCATTTACATCCGAAGATTTCTCAAGAAAGCAGTGGCTGACGGCATTCTTGTTCAGACCAAGGGAAGTGGAGCTAGTGGATCATTCAAGCTGGCCGTAGCAGAGAAGAGGGCCGTTCTAACTCCCAAGAAAGCCACCACAACCAAGAAACCATCTACAGCAGCAAAGAAGGCCGTGGTAACTCCCAAGAAAGCCGCCACAAGCAACAAACCACCTACAGCCTTGAAAAAGAAGCAGCAGCAGCAGCAGCAGCTTGTTGTTGGGAACAAAAAGCCCAAAATAAAGAGAGCTTCAAAATCTCCCAAACCACCCAAGGCAAAGAAAGCTGTCAAGAAAACAACAAAGGCAAAATAAACGACGACATGCAAGCAGCATGAATACACATGACAATAAACATCCAGGCCTCCCCCCTCAGTGGAGGGGCCTCATATGATTCCAAAAAGAGTTTAGTTTTGTAGACAAATAAATCATTACTTTTGGGGTAGATTTACTCTGTATATTATATATATATATATATATATATATATATATATATATATATATATATATATATATATATATATATATATACACATACATGGGTGAGGTGATATGGTACCAAAGTTTTGGGTGAGGTGATTGACATTTACACAAGATAAAACACGAACCAATGGGAATAAAAACATAAGAATGGAAGTAACTGCAGAAGGCCTATTGGCCCATAACACAAGCACTTCCTCTTGATGCTTCTATATTGGTTCGGAGTCTTGAAGCTATAATATATATATATATATATATATATATATATATATATATATATATATATATATATATATATATATATATATATATATATATATATATATATATATGCACACAAAACTAAATAGTCTTGTTAGACAAATTGCCCCTATTAGAGGCAAGTTGACTAACAAGCCGAATGACTGCAATTGTTTTGAATTTGAGTTAAATCTAACATAGAAATGTAATCAAACCTAACCTAACCTATGCTAACCCAAGCTAAGCTAACCTAACCTAACCTAAGCTAACCCAAGCTAAGCTAAGCTAACCTAACCTAACCTAAGCTAAGCTAACCTAACCTAACCTAACCCAGCAATTCATGATCTTAATATAATACTGTTAATTGGATAAACCAATTTGGAAAGAAATGTTCGAAAATAACAAAATTAACTGTGCTTGTTAGGAAAATTGGGCCTTGCATACTTGTCCCAATAGTGTGGTTCTCGCTTTTAGGTACGACATAAACGTATACCTAAGTTGAGAGAGAAAAAGATTCGCACTCAAACATGCATATCGATTGCCAGTCCTGAATTCTGGGTAGATATTCGTGTCCTCCCTTTTCATTTACCATCATTTGGATACTATCAAAACAGCTCTGAGAAGGATAAAATGAATAAAACGGGTAGCTCACTCATGTAAAAAGGAAGAGTTGGGAAAGATCTCTCTCTCTCTCTCTCTCTCCCTCACCCCCCCCCCCCCACCACCACCAATGATCCTGCTCTGCTAGTATATAACGGAACAAACCTTCCCCCCCCCCCCCACCCCTCCCTCCCCAATCAGAGTCCCTTTAAGCATGCGAGGATAAAAAATAGATTTCATAAGACCCAATGTGCTAGCTGATATCAAAACAATTTATGTTATCGTCTATTAAGCCCTTCAGTAAAAAAGTATAGGGACCTAATTAGGTCCCGTTTTGAGGTGGTGGTGGGTGGAATCGATGGATTAGCCAAGCTCTTATCCGCCGAATCCGTAGAGGGTACGACCCTGGCGCTTCAGAGCGTACACCACGTCCATGGCAGTGACGGTCTTCCTCTTGGCGTGTTCCGTGTAGGTTACAGCATCACGGATGACGTTCTCGAGGAACACCTTCAGGACGCCACGGGTCTCTTCGTAGATGAGACCCGAAATACGCTTCACGCCGCCACGACGAGCTAAGCGACGAATAGCGGGCTTGGTGATGCCCTGGATGTTGTCACGTAGCACCTTACGATGACGCTTGGCGCCACCCTTTCCGAGTCCCTTGCCTCCCTTGCCGCGTCCAGTCATGGTGTTGAAGTTGTGTGAATAATAAAATTTCGGCACGATTTCCCCAGACTATATCCCGTCAAGCGGACGTACTTGTAGCATGGCAACTCCTAACTCCTGCCTGTCCTTACTTTATGCTTGTACTCGAGCAGAAACACGGCTTTCTCACAACGCTTTCAAAACTGCAGTTGCCTACTCGTCTGTTTCACGTCTCTGTGAAATGACTTTTGCACAAATCCAAAAAATAGAGCAAAATCAGCGATAATAGTGTTTGAGGTGAGCTGCCTGTTGGCTGCAGCCAGAGGAAGGAGGGGAGGGGCAACGGGGTGACGTAGGCGAGTCGAGCAGCCAATGGCGCTCGAGCAAGCGCCTCGAGACGGCGTATATAAGCAAAAATTTTTCGGCGCCGGCCATCACAGATCACAGATCACGGCAACCTGCAGCCGTCACGGCCGGACGTGTCTCTTGTTGCTCCTCACCTGCGAGCTGCCTAGCCAACCAGATAGTGAGGGGGTGTACATCCTTCGACCTGCCCAGGAGGGTGGGTCAGCTGTATTGCCTCGGCTCGGCCCTCGCCGGTACTAGCCACACAGTACCATGGCCTACAAAGTTAAGGCACGGTTCCTAGAGAACCACGCTTTCGGACGAGAAGAAATTCTCAACGTTCTCAAAGCCACCACCAACACAGTACCAGACGACATCCAGCAGGACGACGAAGGTATCGTCCTCTCTTACTCGACCGGAGACGACCTGGAACACCTGTTCACACCTGCTGCTACATCTGCACTCTACGATGCGGATATTACCCTCATCCAACCACGACGCTTTCAAGCTGAACGAACCATCTTTGCCAGGAGAGTAAGCTCATGGATCACCGAGCACGAGGTGGACGTTATCCTGAACAGTATCAACAGGGAAAACGAAAACATGACAGCTGTCTCAGCAAAAATCATCGCCAACAACAACGACACTCGCTCCACCTTGAAAGTGACCTTCACTACAGCTGCCGCAGCGGACCAGGCCACCACCACAGGATTTAGGTGCTTAGGCATCAATACTCCACCAGCTTCAGTGCACAAGGAACGTTTTTACGAGGTAAGCCAGTGCTACAAGTGCTACCAGTACTCACACGTGACCAGGAAGTGCCCCCAAAGTGTAAACAAGTGTAGTGTCTGTGCCAAGGACCACCATTATAAACAGTGTCGCGCCGATATCACGTGTTGTGTAGTGTGCGGTGGTGACCATATTGCTATTTCTCATTTGTGTCCAGTGCGACAGGAAGAAATTAAGAAGCTCTTGACAGCTGGACGGGCTTCCGCGACTGCTCGTGCTCAGTCACCATTCAACATGCAAGCCGCCATTTTCCCGGAGCTCCCGGGGGAAGGAGCAGCCGCCCACCAACGTACCAACCAATGGGGACCCGGCATGCAGTCCGGCAGCCAACCAGCTGCCCAATCACAGACCCAGCCTCCACCTCCACCACCAGGCTCCTCCCATTCGTCGACTCAGACTTCGCCGCGGCAGTTGCCGGTTACTGTCACCGACCTTAGCACTGCACATGCTCTCACGAAACTAGTGAGCGACATTACTGGTTCCAACTATCGAGAATTTGTGAGGATTCTAAATATCATCTACAAGGCTAACGGACTCCAGACCATCATCGTACCTGACGAAGTCTTCCCCACCTCTGCCTCAGCTTCCACTTCAGTAACTGAGCCGGAAATCACTGTAAACGCTGCCGCACTTGTTGACCTACTGTCTGCCACTGTTCCACCCACCACTCCAGTTGCTGCTGACCCTACACCAGACCCAGTAGAGGCTGTTAGTCTCTCCACACAAGACAACGACCCTCCTGCTCCTGTTTATGCGTCTTACAACTGCCCTAGAGACCTGAAATTTAATATTTCTCAGAAACGTATCACAGCTCGGGAGTGGAACATCGACTACGAAAACGGACTGAACGATGACGGAACCCGCAGAGAGCTTTGGTACGTTGAGGCTGACACAGTTCGTTACTGCACTGATGTTACCATACTCCACCCTGCCATTATTGACCCTCAATACTACGTGAAATATCCGAAACACGCCGCTATGATAAAGAAAGAAATTCAAGAACGAACGGGCAATGAACCTTCAACCCAGCAGAGTCAACCAACACCTCTTCATACCAAACCTTCAGGGACCACTGTGCTAGTCCCCGACCCTTCAAACCCATTGTCGGATGATGCTCCAGCTCCTGGTCCAGCCTCGGACATTGCTGTGAACGATACTGAACCTACTGCAGCTGCAACATCTGCTCCTGGCATGGTAGCAACCCAGAAGCCGACGACTTCTCATCCACCATCTCCTGTTACATCTCCATCCACAGTACATACATCCACTGAACCTTCTACATCTGCAGTAAGTCCTACCGCTGCTACTAAACCATCAGGAACACTACTTCCAAGACCCACATCTCCTGGTATGTACTCATCTGACTCATCAGATGAGGATGTCTCTGTGGGAACGACATCTCCACCTTCACAGAAATACAACTATTCATCTGCCGATTTTCTTTATGACGCTATTGATCCCACAGCAATGTCAACACGAAGTCGGACCGCCAAGAAAGACAAGTCGAAAACAAAGACCAAAGATCAGACCTTGCTCCCACCATCAAGAAAGAAGTAAACCAATGAAGTAATCAACCTTCAATTACCATCACCTGCCAGCTGCTTGCGTTCCTGGCCTCTGCGTGGACTGCAAATGACGCCCTACTCAATTCTACTTCCATCTACTCAAGTTCTAATCCGCGGTGGTTGGGCCACCGATCTTTCATCTCCCCTCTTCACCTCATCTCCAGATCCTTGCTCAAGATTTCTGCAACCTCGCCCCGTTCTTCCATCCCCTGCTTGCCAGCTCTATGGACTTTTTAATCCGTAATCCGGCCATCACAAACCACAGTTGTTCACCATGGCTCGCACCAAGCAGACTGCTCGCAAGTCCACGGGAGGCAAGGCTCCTCGTAAGCAGCTGGCCACCAAGGCAGCACGCAAATCTGCTCCTGCCACAGGGGGCGTGAAGAAGCCTCACCGTTACAGGCCCGGAACGGTCGCCCTGCGTGAGATCCGTCGTTACCAGAAGAGCACAGAGTTGCTCATCAGGAAACTTCCCTTCCAGCGTCTGGTGCGCGAGATTGCCCAGGACTTCAAGACCGATCTTCGCTTCCAGTCGTCTGCCGTCATGGCTTTACAGGAGGCATCCGAGGCTTACCTGGTCGGTCTCTTCGAGGACACTAACCTCTGTGCCATCCACGCCAAGCGTGTCACCATCATGCCAAAGGACATTCAGCTTGCTCGCCGTATCCGTGGAGAGCGTGCATAAGCTAAAACGACCACCCTAGTATACACCAAACTCGGCCCTTCTCAGGGCCAAAATATCCTTCTAAGGAGATTTCAGACATTCCTAGCATCAGTCATATGAATTAACCTTCATCTATACATATAATAAATAAATAAATACAATAATTTAGGTGGCATACATACACTGTACACGTGATATCAATAAATCAAGTCATTTGTAGTACAACCTGTCCTCTTACAAACAAAACGCCGTCGCTTTTCATTCTTATGCACTGCCAAGGATCCTCCCCCCCCCCCTCCAAAAAAAAAAAAAAAAAAAATTGTCATACTGTACTAGAAATAAAAGCAGCTTGTATAAGTGACATACTGTCCTGTCCTGTTTTATTCTGTTTTTGGTCCTCTGGCTTAATCTGTTAAGTTAGGAGATGACATTTTAAATTAACCGTTTTCTTGACATTTTCAAACCTTAAGAGGGTGGCCTGCATAGTAATCCTAATGTGGAACATAACAATGAATCTCTAATCTCTAGAAAAAAGATACCGAGTGTTTATATGTGTGTTGAGAGAGAGAGAGAGAGAGAGAGAGAGAGAGAGAGAGAGAGAGAGAGAGAGAGAGAGAGACATGCAGAGACAGAGACAGAGACAGACAGACAGACAGACAGAGACTGAGAGAGAGAAACACACACAGACAGTTTCATAAATATTCTCATTTTATAGCTATTTGCTTTCAGTGACAGAGGTTTTTGTTATAATAGTATTGGTGTCTAACACTCACAATCTCTTTAGAAATTAAAGTGTGGCTCCAATGGAGCCGAGTTTGTTGGTTTGAGGCCAAGCCACCACCACAGGGCAGTAAGTAAGCCGTTTACTTGGAGGAGGTGTACTTGGTGACGGCCTTAGTGCCCTCAGAGACGGCGTGCTTGGCCAGTTCTCCGGGCAACAGGAGCCTTACAGCCGTCTGGATCTCCCGACTGGTAATGGTGGAACGCTTGTTGTAGTGGGCCAGGCGAGAAGCCTCGGCGGCGATGCGCTCGAAGATGTCGTTCACGAACGAGTTCATGATCGACATGGCTTTGGAAGAGATACCAGTGTCGGGGTGGACCTGCTTCAGCACTTTGTAGATGTAGATGCTGTAGCTCTCCTTCCTCCTGCGCTTCTTTTTCTTATCGCCCTTGGCAATGGCCTTCTGGGCCTTTCCGGCCTTCTTGGCAGCCTTTCCAGATGCCTTGGGTGGCATGATGATGCTCGTGCTGGCTGGCGTTGCGATACAATAATGAACTTTTGCGCGAGTCGAGCTTTCCTTTTATATCCCGCTCGCGACTCAGCTCAGAGCGGGTCGCGTGGCGGAGCGCGCTGATTGGTCAGTGGCGGACTCCCTTGATCCTGAGCGGGGTATATAACACGAAGCTCGATCTGCGGGCCGGCATAAAACACCACAAACCCACAACAGCAGCAGCAATGTCAGGACGCGGCAAGGGAGGCAAAGTGAAGGGCAAGTCAAAGTCTCGCTCCAGCAGGGCCGGACTTCAGTTCCCCGTGGGCAGAATTCACCGTCTGCTGCGTAAAGGCAACTACGCCGAACGCGTCGGTGCTGGCGCTCCTGTCTACCTGGCAGCCGTCATGGAATACCTCGCTGCCGAAGTTCTGGAGCTCGCCGGTAACGCCGCACGTGACAACAAGAAGACCCGTATCATCCCACGTCACTTGCAGTTGGCCATCCGCAACGACGAAGAACTCAACAAACTTCTGTCTGGCGTAACCATTGCACAGGGAGGTGTTCTTCCAAACATTCAGGCAGTTCTTTTGCCAAAGAAGACAGAGAAGAAGTAAGCACTTCTGCCACCCACCACGACAAATACCATAACCAGGCTCCATCCGGAGCCACACACACTTTAATAGAGAGATTCAAGTAGACAATCAACTTTCAAACATTAATAATAACATTTATATTGATTTCATTTGGAATGTGTACATAACAAACAAACAAAACAAAATTATAGGGGATATTCAGCATCACTTGGAATATTAACCAATCATATAAATCCAATATATATTTTATATTTTACTTTAAGCGAGGAATTCATATTCTATCAATTTTTAATCATACAAATGAACAAAAGCAATTCTTCACTAGACGTAATGAATGAATAAATGATCAAGGTTTTAATGTGTTTCATGAATAAATATATATATATATATATATATATATATATATATATATATATATATATATATATATATATATATATATATATATATATATATATATAATATAATATAATATAATATATTATAATACTTGTGAACCAGAATATGTTTGAGCAGCAGCGATCGTGCCATTGGCCGAAGTGCAACAATTCAAATAATTTAAAGGGCCTGCTCGGGTATATAAGAGAGGCTGGGAGACTGGGGCCGGTGGTGGGTGATGGGTGATGAGTGATGGTGTGGTGTGGTGTGGTGTTGTTAAGAGTTGATTTACGGCCAGCCAGCCAGCTGCAGCCAAGGCAGGGCAGGGCAAGGCAAGGCAAGGCAAGGCAAGGCAAGGCAAGGCAAGGCAAGGCAAGGCAAGGCAAGGCAAGGCAAGGCAAGGCAATAACAGGACAGGACAGGCAAGGCAAGGCAAGCAGGCGGGCGGGCAGGCGGGCGGGCGGGCGGGCAGCCAGCCAGCCAGCCAGCCAGCCAGCCAGGCAGGCAGGCAGGCAGGCAGGCAGGCAGGCAGGCAGGCTGGCAGGCAGGCAGGCAGGCAGGCAGGCAGGCAGGCAGCCAGCCAGCCAGCCAGCCAGCCAGCCAGCCAGCCAGGCAGGCAGGCAGGCAGCCAGCCAGCCAGCCAGCCAGCCAGCCAGCCAGCCAGCCAGCCAGCCAGCCAGCCAGCCAGCCAGCCAGCCAGCCACTCCCACTTTGTATTTATATGCATTCAATTTATATTCAAACATTATATATGTTAAGGGCCTAGTTTTAGTGTTTATTTTAAAAATGACAAACATCGAGTCGTTTTACCAGTCCTTTAGCGTTAACGGTGATGCATTTTAAAACTGAACAGAAATCACCTTTTCTGGATATATCAAATATCGAATCCGCTTAATGTGCCTACAATTCAATCATTCAAAAAATACATAATTTACATCATGCCTTTTCATAGAACAGACAATAAGATTTGAGACAATAAGAACTTTAGTTTTATAACTAAAGTTGCACAATTATACCAACTCTATGGTGGCTGGGTGGTAAGGTGTGTGGCTGGTGTTTTGGAAGTCGCGAGTTCAAACGACCCAATGGGAGTACTTTTTTTTTTTTTATGCCATACAATCTTCCTAGTACTATTATGTAGGTTTGTGTGTGTGTGTTTTTATTCATTCTTTGGTTTTATAGATGACATACATATTGACTCCTTTTACCGGTCCTTAATTAGGCTCTGGGGAAGCAATGGTGGTGGTGGTGGTGCATTTAAAACTAAACCAAAAATCACCAGTTCTGGACGCGTCAAATATCATATCCGCTTAATGTGTCTACAACCTAATTACTTAAAACTACACTATTTAATTCATTCATATCATGTGCATATTGGTCATTATGCTCATACAACCGACATAACAATTTATTTTCATTATTAGAATCATACATTTCATCAAGTAATACAGATACAGAGATTTTCTTTCTGAGAAGACCGTTAGTATTGGCTGGCTGGCAGGCAGGCAGGCAGGCAGGCAGGCATTTGAGGGTTATTATTTCGCCTGTTGATTGGGGGGAGGGTTGATGTGTTAGGGGGTTTTCGGTTAGGTGTGGTGGTGGTGATTGGTGGTGGTGGTGATTGGTGGTGATTGGTGGTGAGTAGTGGTGAGTAGTGGTGGTGGTGGTGGTGGTGGTGGTGGTGGTGGTAGTAGTAGGTGGGAGGGGGGGGGGGGGGGAAGGGGAATGATGGTCTGTGGATTCCTTCTCCGTACCCCTTACATATAAGCAAAAACATGCCTTCCTGTGGGTATAGAAACATTAACACAAATTATATCAGTAACTGATATTGTAGCCTTTTAAACAGAAAAGATTTGTACATACAAATACTTTTAAATTATCATTTATTTGTGGAAATGGCATTTACGTCATTAAATTGATACCTCAGCATCAAGTGTCCTGCAGTGGTCCAGTGGTAAAGTGTATATAAGTGATGCGTATTCTTGGAGTTGCGAGTTCAAACCCGGATTAAGCTATATATATATATATATATATATATATATATATATATATATATATATATATATATATATATATATATATATATATATATATATATATATATATATATATATATATATATGTCGTACCTAGTAGCCAGAACGCACTTGTCAGCCTACTATGCAAGGCCAAATTTGCCTAATAAGCCAAGTTTTCCTGAATTAATATATTTTCTCAATTTTTTTTCTTATGAAAAGATAAAGCTACCCATTTCATTATGTATGAGGTCAATTTTTTTTTATTGTAGTTAAAATTAACGTAGATATATGACCGAACCTAACCAACCCTACCTAACCTAACCTAACCTATCTTTATAGGTTAGGTTAGGTTAGGGAGCCGAAAAAGTTAGGTTAGGTTAGGTTAGGTAGGTTAGGTCGTCGAAAAACAATTAATTCATGAAAACTTGGCTTATTAGGCAAATTGGGCCTTGCATAGTAGGCTGAGAAGTGCGTTCTGGCTACTAGGTACGACATATATATATATATATATATATATACAACATGTTTTGTTTTGGTTGTTTGTTTTTGTATAAAGCCTCACACACTATATTAAGCGAGTTTGTTTTAAACATGACATACATATTAATTCATTTTACCAGGCCTTATTCCACACAACTCCGTGAATTTCCCGTGGAGCCAGCCAGCCAGCCAGCCAGCCAGCCAGCCAGCCAGCCATTCAAACAAAAACAAACGAAACAAAACAAAACAAAACAAAAAACATTATTGCCAACAGCATTTGGTGTTCCCAGGCGGTCACCCATCCAAGTACTAACCAAACCCAACGTTGCTTAACTTCGCTGATCGGACGAGAAGCGGTGTTCTCAACGTGGTATGGCCGTTGGCATGAGACTGCCTACACATTGTGGCTAATAACCAACTCTTTTTAGTCATCACGGCAGGATACGGACCTTCTTGTGGTGTCTTAATGGTAATTGTATCCTAACATATTTTTGTCTCCTTGGCATGGATATTTAACATCGTTTATTCAGTCTTGGGTTTATGTTCTTTCGCCATTTACAGACATTTTACATCTACCTACTTCCTCAGCCTACCCTGCCAATTTCTAATGAATTTGTGGATTTTCTTTTGTAATACATACATGTGTGTGC
Organism: Procambarus clarkii; assembly: GCF_040958095.1. Classification (NCBI taxonomy): domain Eukaryota; kingdom Metazoa; phylum Arthropoda; class Malacostraca; order Decapoda; family Cambaridae; genus Procambarus; species Procambarus clarkii. Next base: position 929,075 of record NW_027189142.1, read on the forward strand.
TCATCTGCTCTTCAGTTTTTATGATATTTGTCTCATCTGTCCTGCTTTATGATACTTTTACAAAGAACATGAACAAATGCTTCTATTTTAGAGAAGATATGGGATCCAGGTTTCGGAGCCGTAAAACCAACCGTCGTGATTGGTGGACGAGTTGCCAGGTTGCAGCTTCTGTACCGTGCCGGCACATAAATAGGTTCGGCTCAAGCGGCGGCAGCATCATTCCCCCGTGACTGTCTGAGCGTCTCTCATCACCTTGGTTATCTCATCATCATCATGGTAGAAGCAAAGCCTACCAAGAAGGCTGCGGCTGCTGCTGCTGTGGTGGCCACCACCAGGAAACCTCGCGTCCAGGTTGCTCACCCGAAAACTAGTCAAATGGTTCTAGCCGCGGTCGCAGCACTCAAAGACCGTAAGGGCTCGTCTCTACAAGCAATCAAGAAGTACGTTGTTGCCAACAACAAAGTCGAGGCTGCCAAGATCGCCATTTACATCCGAAGATTTCTCAAGAAAGCAGTGGCTGACGGCATTCTTGTTCAGACCAAGGGAAGTGGAGCTAGTGGATCATTCAAGCTGGCCGTAGCAGAGAAGAGGGCCGTTCTAACTCCCAAGAAAGCCACCACAACCAAGAAACCATCTACAGCAGCAAAGAAGGCCGTGGTAACTCCCAAGAAAGCCGCCACAAGCAACAAACCACCTACAGCCTTGAAAAAGAAGCAGCAGCAGCAGCTTGTTGTTGGGAACAAAAAGCCCAAAATAAAGAGAGCTTCAAAATCTCCCAAACCACCCAAGGCAAAGAAAGCTGTCAAGAAAACAACAAAGGCAAAATAAACGACGACATGCAAGCAGCATGAATACACATGACAATAAACATTCAGGCCTCCCCCCTCAGTGGAGGGGCCTCATATGATTCCAAAAAGAGTTTAGTTTTGTAGACAAATAAATCATTACTTTTGGGGTAGATTTACTCTGTATATTATATATATATATATATATATATATATATATATATATATATATATATATATATATATATATATATATATATATATACACATACATGGGTGAGGTGATATGGTACCAAAGTTTTGGGTGAGGTGATTGACATTTACACAAGATAAAACACGAACCAATGGGAATAAAAACATAAGAATGGAAGTAACTGCAGAAGGCCTATTGGCCCATAACACAAGCACTTCCTCTTGATGCTTCTATATTGGTTCGGAGTCTTGAAGCTATAATATATATATATATATATATATATATATATATATATATATATATATATATATATATATATATATATATATATATATATATATATATATATATATATATATATATATATATATGCACACAAAACTAAATAGTCTTGTTAGACAAATTGCCCCTATTAGAGGCAAGTTGACTAACAAGCCGAATGACTGCAATTGTTTTGAATTTGAGTTAAATCTAACATAGAAATGTAATCAAACCTAACCTAACCTATGCTAACCCAAGCTAAGCTAACCTAACCTAACCTAAGCTAACCCAAGCTAAGCTAAGCTAACCTAACCTAACCTAAGCTAAGCTAACCTAACCTAACCTAACCCAGCAATTCATGATCTTAATATAATACTGTTAATTGGATAAACCAATTTGGAAAGAAATGTTCGAAAATAACAAAATTAACTGTGCTTGTTAGGAAAATTGGGCCTTGCATACTTGTCCCAATAGTGTGGTTCTCGCTTTTAGGTACGACATAAACGTATACCTAAGTTGAGAGAGAAAAAGATTCGCACTCAAACATGCATATCGATTGCCAGTCCTGAATTCTGGGTAGATATTCGTGTCCTCCCTTTTCATTTACCATCATTTGGATACTATCAAAACAGCTCTGAGAAGGATAAAATGAATAAAACGGGTAGCTCACTCATGTAAAAAGGAAGAGTTGGGAAAGATCTCTCTCTCTCTCTCTCTCTCTCTCCCTCACCCCCCCCCCCCCCACCACCACCAATGATCCTGCTCTGCTAGTATATAACGGAACAAACCTTCCCCCCCCCCCCCCCCCCCCACCCCTCCCTCCCCAATCAGAGTCCCTTTAAGCATGCGAGGATAAAAAATAGATTTCATAAGACCCAATGTGCTAGCTGATATCAAAACAATTTATGTTATCGTCTATTAAGCCCTTCAGTAAAAAAGTATAGGGACCTAATTAGGTCCCGTTTTGAGGTGGTGGTGGGTGGAATCGATGGATTAGCCAAGCTCTTATCCGCCGAATCCGTAGAGGGTACGACCCTGGCGCTTCAGAGCGTACACCACGTCCATGGCAGTGACGGTCTTCCTCTTGGCGTGTTCCGTGTAGGTTACAGCATCACGGATGACGTTCTCGAGGAACACCTTCAGGACGCCACGGGTCTCTTCGTAGATGAGACCCGAAATACGCTTCACGCCGCCACGACGAGCTAAGCGACGAATAGCGGGCTTGGTGATGCCCTGGATGTTGTCACGTAGCACCTTACGATGACGCTTGGCGCCACCCTTTCCGAGTCCCTTGCCTCCCTTGCCGCGTCCAGTCATGGTGTTGAAGTTGTGTGAATAATAAAATTTCGGAATGAATGAATGAATGAATTAAATATAGGTCAAGATACCCTAATGGGTGAGCGTGGAAGTGGGGATAGGGGAAGAATTAGTGGGGGTGAGAGGAAGGGTTTTTAGTATGAGGTAAAGTGCCAGGGCTAGACCCAGCTGCATGGCATTGAAATCGTTATGACCAGACTAGGCAGTGAAGGCAAGGAGTCGGATCTGTGACAACAATTCGTCTTTTCTGAGCACCCACGGAGACAGCAGCCCTCAGCTGGGTGTGCCCTGGAGGCTCACACCAGATGTGGTCTTTGATCTGATAATCATCATCGTGGCCCACCCAAGGCACCAGAAAACGGGAGCTAGTTGGTCCCCCCCTAAAGAGGGAGGAGAAGAGTTAGGAGGTTATAGTTGGAAGTTTGGTGATTTGAGTAGTGATATTATAGGAGAGGGGTTATGTAAAGGACGGAGCAGGAGGTGGATCGTCGATCAGGTTAAAGAGGTTGTGCGTATGTCTGGGTCTGCTTAGGACGTTTCTGAGGAACGTGTCGTAGTTGTCATGATAGGTGAGAATTCTGTCAATCTGTTTCTTCCCCATAGTATCCCAGGTTATGTTCAGAGGTGGGATGTTCGCCCTCTCATGCAGGGCCTCACTAGTGGTGAAGTCCTGCCAATGGGTATCGAACACCCATCTCAGAGCCCTGTTCTGGGTACGCTGGAGTTTCTTCCTATTTGTTGGTGCTGCAAGTGTGAGTGGGATCGGTGCATATGTTAGGAGTGGGAGAATAAGTGTTTTGTATAAGTAGAGCTTGGTGGCTTGGGAGGCATGTTTGAGTGGGTAGAGTTTTGATAGGGCGTTTGAGGCTATAGCTTTCTTGGGTGTTATGTGTGTGTGAAAGCGAAGGTTAAAGTCTAGTGTGAGTCCAAGTACTGTGGTTTTGTTGACTCTTGGGATCTGGGTTGCATCTGGTGATTGAGAGTAGAGTTTTACTGGGTCAGGGTTACGTCGTTTGTTGTAGAAAAAGTAAGTTATTTTTGACTTGTTGGGGTTTGTTTTTATTCGCCAGTCGTGTTCCCAAAGGGTGACTTTGTCTATTTCTTGTTGTGCTTTCCGTGTGAGGGCGTTAATCGTATAGTCTGTGATCAGTTGGGTTACGTCGTCAGCGTAGCAAAGGGTCATTGATGTCCAGTATACTGGGTCAGGGATGTCGTTTATATAGAGTATGTATAAGGTTGGTGAAAGAACTGAGCCCTGAGGGACACCTGCATTTAGGTTGAAATAACCTGACAGCTTGCTGAGGAACTTGATCTGCATCTTTCTATTTGTTAGAAAGCTGCAAAGTAGCCTCTGCATGTTATCAGATAGTTGAAACATAGTGCAGAGTTTGTAACGTAGGCCGTCGTGCCATACAGTGTCAAAAGCTTTTTCGACGTCCTTTGCAATGAGGGCCGTCTTGGCCCTTTGGTGTTTATTTATGGAGAGGTAGTTTGTTATTATGTTCAGTGCGTCTTGTGTTGAGCGGTGTTGTCTGAAGCCAAATTGTTTGTCTGTCAATATGTTTTTGTGTTCTAGGTGATTCCTGAGTTTATGATTAATGAGTTTTTCGTATACTTTTCCTAATGTCTCTAGTAAGCTGATCGGTCTGTAGTTCTTAGGGTCTGTCGGGGATTTTTGGGGTTTTGGAATGAGGATTGCTGTGGCTTCTTTGAATGGGCTTGGGAAATATCCTGATGCTAGTGAGGCGTTGTAGACTTCTGTGAGTGCTAAGATTAGGGGGTCTGGAAGTTGCTTGAGGAGAGCTTGGCCAATGCCAGAGGCTCCTGGGGCTTTACGTCTGGTGTTCTTGAGCATGAGTTTAACTTCTTCAGGTAGTATTGATTCTGTGAGGTCACTTTCTAAGTCGTCTAGTGTCGTGAGGTCAATGGTAGGGTAGTGTGTGATGGCATGAGGGTTGTGTCGTATCCATGTTTCTACTCTGTTTATGTTTTGTATTGCTGTTGGCTGTGGGGGGTGGGGATTGAAGATGTCCTGCCAGTGTTGTTTGAATATGCCTATTACTTCTGAGGGATCGGTGTAGTTTTGATTGTTGTGAGTGATGTATGTGAAGGCAGAAGAGGAGGAGTTTCCTCTGATCCTCTTTATGAAGTTCCAGAATTGTTGTGGAGTTGTTTTTCTTTGTATTTCAGCTTTATGTATGAGTTTCTCCCAGTGGTTAGCATGGTCTTGGTCAAGGCTGTTGAGTATGTGGTTTTTGAGTATTGTGAGGTCTGTGTTTACTTGATTGTATCTGTGAAGGTTGTGGGTGAATCTGTTGTGATAGCAGGAGAGTAGCCTTTTTGTTCTGATCGAAGGAAAAAAGGAGTATCTGGTTTTGTGGGTTGTTTTTGGAATGGTAGCATCAGCTGCTTGTATGATGTTATTCTGGATGGTGAGGACTTGGGAATCTATGTCTGTGTGTGGTTTGTCTTGGAAGTTGTAGGGCTGTGTGCTGGCAGTTAGGTGTTGTTTGAAGGCTTCCCAGTCTGCATTTTGATAGTCATATTGTGGGGTGGCTGGGATGAGTATGGGGTTGCTGGAGAGTGTGAGTGATATGGGTATGTGATCTGAGCCAGTGAGGGGTCCGGGTGTGATGTAGTGTTGTAGGTGGGTGCCTGCTCTGTTGGTGAGGATTAGATCTGGTCTCCCAGTTCCATTGTGTGTGTAGGTTGTTTGGAAGTCAGGGCCAAGGAAGGTGAGGTGTTTGTTTTGGTGGAGTTGGTGTAGTTGTTGACCGTGCATGTTGTGTTGGCGATGGTTGAATGTTTGGTGTTTTGCATTTAAGTCTGCTAGGAGGAAGACTGGTATGTGTGTGTGGTTGAAGAGAATGTTTAGGTCCTGGAGGGGGAGACCCAAGTTTGGACGAATGTATGTGGTACCAATGATCATCTGCCCGTGTTGAGTGTGAATGCGAACTGCTAGGAAGTGTTTGTGTTGCCAGTTGGTAGTGAGGAGGTCATGTTTATAGGTGTTCTTTATTAGAATAGCAACCCCTTCGTAAGCTTCATCAGGAGATTGGTATGTTGTGAAGCCAAAATGTCTAATTTTGTGAGAGTTCGTCACGCATGTGCTGTTTAGTAGCAGCACATCCGGTCTTTCATTCTCCACAAAGTTAGCAATTAGGTGTCTGATGTTGTAATATGCTCTAACGTTAAATTGTGTGATTTTCATATTTACTGACTTGTTGGGGGAGTGTTTGTGGCATTTGAACCGGAGGGGTTCTCCTTTGTGGATTGATTCGTTGTGTAGACAGATTTGGTAATTATAGATTTGGGTAGGAGATATGTATGGCGTCCGTTTTGCATGGTTTCTGGTATGAATTTAGGAAGTTTTGGTGTAGGGGTGAGGGAGTGGTCTGGGGAGGTGTTAGTCCTCTTGGCTGAGAAAGACACGTTTTGGGGCAAATTTTGTGGGATTTTGGGCTTTGTACCTGTGTGGTATTGGGTTAGGGGCGTGAGGTTGGCTAGCGTGTTGGGCGTGAGGTGAGTAGACGTGTTGGGCGTGTGGGCTGAGGTGAGGGAGGTTACATGTTTCTTGGTATCTGATGTCCTTTTTATTGATGGGTCGGTTTTCTTGTGTTTTGGGGTTGTTCGTCTTGCATGCAGAAATTTTTTGTTTTGTTTTGGTGAGTTTGTTCTTTTCATTTGGAGAGTTGTTTTGTGTTTTGGTGGGCTTGATCTTTTTGACTGAAGAGGGGTAGCTGTCATGGGGAGCATGGTCTGTGAGAAGCAGTTAGAGGCCTGGGTGTCAGGGGAGGGTGTAGATTGTTCTGGGTTTGGTGCTTGGGGGGTGATGGTGGGAGGGGGTGGTGTTGGGTTTGTTGTCTGTGAGGTGGTGAGGGGTGGGGGCGAGAGTAGGGGTGGTACTGGGTTTGATGTCTGGGGGGTGATGGGGGGTGGGGAAGAGAGTAGGGGTGGTGCTGGGTTTTCTGTCTGGGAGGTGATGAGAGGTGGGGGTTGTACTGGGTTTGTTGCCTGGGTTGTGATAGGGGGTGGGGAAGGGGGTGGGGGTGGTGCTGGGTTTTTTGTCTGGGAGGAGATGAGGGGTGGGGGTGGTACTGGGTTTGATGCCTGGAGTGTGATAGGGGGTGGGGGTGATCCTGGGTTTTGTGTCTGGGGAGTAATAAGGGGTGGTGGTGGTGGTGTAAGTGCTTGTGGGGTGATGGGGGGAGGTGTTAGGGGTTGTACTGGTTGTGACGCCAAGCTGGGAGGGATGACTATTGGAGGGAGGTTGTTTTGCTAGTAGGATTTGTTGGATGTTGGAAATTGCCTTCCTCGTGTCTCCTTGTGCTGATATCTGCGCTATTATGATAGCTGCCACTATTCTCGGGGTGTCGTCTGTTGGTGGGTGAGGGGGGGGGAGGGGGGGCCTGAGTATGGTGGTTTGCGAGATGGTGTCCACTGGTGGTGTGGGTTTGGAGAGGTGGGAAACCTGGGGGGGTGGGGAGCAGGGCACCTCTACCTTGAGGGTTGATGGGTATTGTTTGAGCGTTTTGGGGAAGTGTGTTGGGGCGGTGAAGCTGGTTAGTGAGGTTTTGGGGATAGAGCTGGCGTGCTGTCTGGGCCTGATATTGGGGTAGTGTGTTTTGGGTCTTATTCTTCATTGCCTTGATGAGTTGCACCCTGATTTTGCAATTGTGGTGGGTGGCAGGATGGTTTTCACCACAGTTTATACAGCAACGTGAACCTTCTGTGCAATCTTTCCAGAAATGACCTTTGTTGGCGCACAAGGAGCAGGCTTGTTCCTTTTCCTTGCATTGCCTGGTGGTATGGTTGAATCCATAGCACCTGAAGCATTGTGTAATGGATTGGTATGTGCTCATCTTGAAGTTATAATGTGGGATGGAAATGTGGTCTGCTTTAAAGCCATGTGTGAGGAGGGATTCAGCTTCAGTGGGGGAGGAGCATCGGATTCTGAGGATCTTTGTGTTTGGTGGGTGGAAGAGATCTTCTATGATGATGTTGTTGGCTTTTCCGATGTCGGCAGTACGTTGTTTGTCTAAAGTTGTAATCGTGGAGAGGAGGGTGGTGTCTACGTTGAAGGCAACAGCAGTGCAATTATGTTTCTGTTCCAGTGTCAGTGCAGGGGTGAGTCCAAGTGTCTGTAGTCCTGTTCGGGCTTTGGGGGTGAGGCAAGCATAGAGGTCAGATTCAGAGGGTAGAAAGAGCTTTATTCCTTTGTCAATGGGGGTGATGGAGGTGTAAGGAGTCTGGGTGATCATGTAGATTTTCTGTCCTATTCCGTCAGGGTCAAGGGGGGGATCAAGAGCAGAGAGGAGGCGAAGGCAGTGCATTTTAGGTGAGGTAGTGGTCTGGTGGAGGATGTGGTGTGGGTTGACTCAGCTGGGTAGCTGCGATCTCCGTGGAGCTGTGGATCTTAGGCTCGTGAGCTGTGGGTTGGAGCTCGGTTGTCAGAGGCGTAATTCCGGGTTCTTAGCAGGCTAATTGAACCCGGTTCGGCACAAATACAAAGTATTCGTGAGTCCTGAAGGTGTTACTCAAGGGCAACCCCCACTGCTAGTTGACTCGCACTATCACGAGGTTCTAGCAGTGGATCGGCATAGCAAACAAGCCAGGCAGGGAGACACAGGGCGCAAGCACGTGCTGTGACCCCACCTGGGAGGAAAGGACGAATACCCCACTGCACTTTCACCGCACAGGGGGTAGGTCCCGGCCTGAAGAGGAAGAAATGTTTAGCAGAGGAGAGAAAGAGTGCTATACACGGCAATACACATTACGTAAGTTAGGCCATCCAGCTGTCCCTGGTTTTATTCAGGGTGGCAGTACGGGTTGGCCCACTAGGGTAATGTATCTTTGCACGCTATATCACTGATAAAGCTGTAACATAATCGTGAACACGCCGAGAGGAAGAGCCGTCGTTGCCTGAAAAAGAGGTGTGTGCCAGTTTGCCTGGGTGTTGCCTTGGATGGAAGATGGCTGTGATAAGGATGTGGCCCCAGGTAGGGTTACCACGAGAGTATGCTCGTCTGGGCCGACCAAGCGGCCCTGACCTTGCAAGTTAGCAACAGGTGCTACTAGCGCTCTGCATCTCTGGCTGTTGTTAAATCGATGCTGTTGGATCACTGTGGTGGTTGTGATGTCAGATGCCTCAAAACGGTGGTCCCATGTAACTGCAATAATGCAGAGGCAGGTGGTTGCAGGTGCGGGGGCGCTCAAACAGCGTATCGCCTAGATCTCACTGCGAGCGCGACGTGCTGCTGCGGCACGATTTCCCCAGACTATATCCCGTCAAGCGGACGTACTTGTAGCATGGCAACTCCTAACTCCTGCCTGTCCTTACTTTATGCTTGTACTCGAGCAGAAACACGGCTTTCTCACAACGCTTTCAAAACTGCAGTTGCCTACTCGTCTGTTTCACGTCTCTGTGAAATGACTTTTGCACAAATCCAAAAAATAGAGCAAAATCAGCGATAATAGTGTTTGAGGTGAGCTGCCTGTTGGCTGCAGCCAGAGGAAGGAGGGGAGGGGCAACGGGGTGACGTAGGCGAGTCGAGCAGCCAATGGCGCTCGAGCAAGCGCCTCGAGACGGCGTATATAAGCAAAAATTTTTCGGCGCCGGCCATCACAAACCACAGTTGTTCACCATGGCTCGCACCAAGCAGACTGCTCGCAAGTCCACGGGAGGCAAGGCTCCTCGTAAGCAGCTGGCCACCAAGGCAGCACGCAAATCTGCTCCTGCCACAGGGGGCGTGAAGAAGCCTCACCGTTACAGGCCCGGAACGGTCGCCCTGCGTGAGATCCGTCGTTACCAGAAGAGCACAGAGTTGCTCATCAGGAAACTTCCCTTCCAGCGTCTGGTGCGCGAGATTGCCCAGGACTTCAAGACCGATCTTCGCTTCCAGTCGTCTGCCGTCATGGCTTTACAGGAGGCATCCGAGGCTTACCTGGTCGGTCTCTTCGAGGACACTAACCTCTGTGCCATCCACGCCAAGCGTGTCACCATCATGCCAAAGGACATTCAGCTTGCTCGCCGTATCCGTGGAGAGCGTGCATAAGCTAAAACGACCACCCTAGTATACACCAAACTCGGCCCTTCTCAGGGCCAAAATATCCTTCTAAGGAGATTTCAGACATTCCTAGCATCAGTCATATGAATTAACCTTCATCTATACATATAATAAATAAATAAATACAATAATTTAGGTGGCATACATACACTGTACACGTGATATCAATAAATCAAGTCATTTGTAGTACAACCTGTCCTCTTACAAACAAAACGCCGTCGCTTTTCATTCTTATGCACTGCCAAGGATCCTCCCCCCCCCCCCTCCAAAAAAAAAAAAAAAAAAAATTGTCATACTGTACTAGAAATAAAAGCAGCTTGTATAAGTGACATACTGTCCTGTCCTGTTTTATTCTGTTTTTGGTCCTCTGGCTTAATCTGTTAAGTTAGGAGATGACATTTTAAATTAACCGTTTTCTTGACATTTTCAAACCTTAAGAGGGTGGCCTGCATAGTAATCCTAATGTGGAACATAACAATGAATCTCTAATCTCTAGAAAAAAGATACCGAGTGTTTATATGTGTGTTGAGAGAGAGAGAGAGAGAGAGAGAGAGAGAGAGAGAGAGAGAGAGAGAGAGAGAGAGAGAGAGAGAGAGAGAGAGAGAGAGAGAGAGAGAGAGAGAGACATGCAGAGACAGAGACAGAGACAGACAGACAGACAGACAGAGACTGAGAGAGAGAAACACACACAGACAGTTTCATAAATATTCTCATTTTATAGCTATTTGCTTTCAGTGACAGAGGTTTTTGTTATAATAGTATTGGTGTCTAACACTCACAATCTCTTTAGAAATTAAAGTGTGGCTCCAATGGAGCCGAGTTTGTTGGTTTGAGGCCAAGCCACCACCACAGGGCAGTAAGTAAGCCGTTTACTTGGAGGAGGTGTACTTGGTGACGGCCTTAGTGCCCTCAGAGACGGCGTGCTTGGCCAGTTCTCCGGGCAACAGGAGCCTTACAGCCGTCTGGATCTCCCGACTGGTAATGGTGGAACGCTTGTTGTAGTGGGCCAGGCGAGAAGCCTCGGCGGCGATGCGCTCGAAGATGTCGTTCACGAACGAGTTCATGATCGACATGGCTTTGGAAGAGATACCAGTGTCGGGGTGGACCTGCTTCAGCACTTTGTAGATGTAGATGCTGTAGCTCTCCTTCCTCCTGCGCTTCTTTTTCTTATCGCCCTTGGCAATGGCCTTCTGGGCCTTTCCGGCCTTCTTGGCAGCCTTTCCAGATGCCTTGGGTGGCATGATGATGCTCGTGCTGGCTGGCGTTGCGATACAATAATGAACTTTTGCGCGAGTCGAGCTTTCCTTTTATATCCCGCTCGCGACTCAGCTCAGAGCGGGTCGCGTGGCGGAGCGCGCTGATTGGTCAGTGGCGGACTCCCTTGATCCTGAGCGGGGTATATAACACGAAGCTCGATCTGCGGGCCGGCATAAAACACCACAAACCCACAACAGCAGCAGCAATGTCAGGACGCGGCAAGGGAGGCAAAGTGAAGGGCAAGTCAAAGTCTCGCTCCAGCAGGGCCGGACTTCAGTTCCCCGTGGGCAGAATTCACCGTCTGCTGCGTAAAGGCAACTACGCCGAACGCGTCGGTGCTGGCGCTCCTGTCTACCTGGCAGCCGTCATGGAATACCTCGCTGCCGAAGTTCTGGAGCTCGCCGGTAACGCCGCACGTGACAACAAGAAGACCCGTATCATCCCACGTCACTTGCAGTTGGCCATCCGCAACGACGAAGAACTCAACAAACTTCTGTCTGGCGTAACCATTGCACAGGGAGGTGTTCTTCCAAACATTCAGGCAGTTCTTTTGCCAAAGAAGACAGAGAAGAAGTAAGCACTTCTGCCACCCACCACGACAAATACCATAACCAGGCTCCATCCGGAGCCACACACACTTTAATAGAGAGATTCAAGTAGACAATCAACTTTCAAACATTAATAATAACATTTATATTGATTTCATTTGGAATGTGTACATAACAAACAAACAAAACAAAATTATAGGGGATATTCAGCATCACTTGGAATATTAACCAATCATATAAATCCAATATATATTTTATATTTTACTTTAAGCGAGGAATTCATATTCTATCAATTTTTAATCATACAAATGAACAAAAGCAATTCTTCACTAGACGTAATGAATGAATAAATGATCAAGGTTTTAATGTGTTTCATGAATAAATATATATATATATATATATATATATATATATATATATATATATATATATATATATATATATATATATATATATATATATATATAATATAATATAATATAATATATTATAATACTTGTGAACCAGAATATGTTTGAGCAGCAGCGATCGTGCCATTGGCCGAAGTGCAACAATTCAAATAATTTAAAGGGCCTGCTCGGGTATATAAGAGAGGCTGGGAGACTGGGGCCGGTGGTGGGTGATGGGTGATGAGTGATGGTGTGGTGTGGTGTGGTGTTGTTAAGAGTTGATTTACGGCCAGCCAGCCAGCTGCAGCCAAGGCAGGGCAGGGCAAGGCAAGGCAAGGCAAGGCAAGGCAAGGCAAGGCAAGGCAAGGCAAGGCAATAACAGGACAGGACAGGCAAGGCAAGGCAAGCAGGCGGGCGGGCAGGCGGGCGGGCGGGCGGGCAGCCAGCCAGCCAGCCAGCCAGCCAGCCAGGCAGGCAGGCAGGCAGGCAGGCAGGCAGGCAGGCAGGCTGGCAGGCAGGCAGGCAGGCAGGCAGGCAGGCAGGCAGGCAGGCAGGCAGCCAGCCAGCCAGCCAGCCAGCCAGCCAGCCAGCCAGGCAGGCAGGCAGGCAGCCAGCCAGCCAGCCAGCCAGCCAGCCAGCCAGCCAGCCAGCCAGCCAGCCAGCCAGCCAGCCAGCCAGCCACTCCCACTTTGTATTTATATGCATTCAATTTATATTCAAACATTATATATGTTAAGGGCCTAGTTTTAGTGTTTATTTTAAAAATGACAAACATCGAGTCGTTTTACCAGTCCTTTAGCGTTAACGGTGATGCATTTTAAAACTGAACAGAAATCACCTTTTCTGGATATATCAAATATCGAATCCGCTTAATGTGCCTACAATTCAATCATTCAAAAAATACATAATTTACATCATGCCTTTTCATAGAACAGACAATAAGATTTGAGACAATAAGAACTTTAGTTTTATAACTAAAGTTGCACAATTATACCAACTCTATGGTGGCTGGGTGGTAAGGTGTGTGGCTGGTGTTTTGGAAGTCGCGAGTTCAAACGACCCAATGGGAGTACTTTTTTTTTTTTTATGCCATACAATCTTCCTAGTACTATTATGTAGGTTTGTGTGTGTGTGTTTTTATTCATTCTTTGGTTTTATAGATGACATACATATTGACTCCTTTTACCGGTCCTTAATTAGGCTCTGGGGAAGCAATGGTGGTGGTGGTGGTGCATTTAAAACTAAACCAAAAATCACCAGTTCTGGACGCGTCAAATATCATATCCGCTTAATGTGTCTACAACCTAATTACTTAAAACTACACTATTTAATTCATTCATATCATGTGCATATTGGTCATTATGCTCATACAACCGACATAACAATTTATTTTCATTATTAGAATCATACATTTCATCAAGTAATACAGATACAAAGAGATTTTCTTTCTGAGAAGACCGTTAGTATTGGCTGGCTGGCAGGCAGGCAGGCAGGCATTTGAGGGTTATTATTTCGCCTGTTGATTGGGGGGAGGGTTGATGTGTTAGGGGGTTTTCGGTTAGGTGTGGTGGTGGTGATTGGTGGTGGTGGTGATTGGTGGTGATTGGTGGTGAGTAGTGGTGAGTAGTGGTGGTGGTGGTGGTGGTGGTGGTGGTGGTGGTAGTAGTAGGTGGGAGGGGGGGGGGGGGGGAAGGGGAATGATGGTCTGTGGATTCCTTCTCCGTACCCCTTACATATAAGCAAAAACATGCCTTCCTGTGGGTATAGAAACATTAACACAAATTATATCAGTAACTGATATTGTAGCCTTTTAAACAGAAAAGATTTGTACATACAAATACTTTTAAATTATCATTTATTTGTGGAAATGGCATTTACGTCATTAAATTGATACCTCAGCATCAAGTGTCCTGCAGTGGTCCAGTGGTAAAGTGTATATAAGTGATGCGTATTCTTGGAGTTGCGAGTTCAAACCCGGATTAAGCTATATATATATATATATATATATATATATATATATATATATATATATATATATATATATATATATATATATATATATATACAACATGTTTTGTTTTGGTTGTTTGTTTTTGTATAAAGCCTCACACACTATATTAAGCGAGTTTGTTTTAAACATGACATACATATTAATTCATTTTACCAGGCCTTATTCCACACAACTCCGTGAATTTCCCGTGGAGCCAGCCAGCCAGCCAGCCAGCCAGCCATTCAAACAAAAACAAACGAAACAAAACAAAACAAAACAAAAAACATTATTGCCAACAGCATTTGGTGTTCCCAGGCGGTCACCCATCCAAGTACTAACCAAACCCAACGTTGCTTAACTTCGCTGATCGGACGAGAAGCGGTGTTCTCAACGTGGTATGGCCGTTGGCATGAGACTGCCTACACATTGTGGCTAATAACCAACTCTTTTTAGTCATCACGGCAGGATACGGACCTTCTTGTGGTGTCTTAATGGTAATTGTATCCTAACATATTTTTGTCTCCTTGGCATGGATATTTAACATCGTTTATTCAGTCTTGGGTTTATGTTCTTTCGCCATTTACAGACATTTTACATCTACCTACTTCCTCAGCCTACCCTGCCAATTTCTAATGAATTTGTGGATTTTCTTTTGTAATACATACATGTGTGTGCTCATCTGCTCTTCAGTTTTTATGATATTTGTCTCATCTGTCCTGCTTTATGATACTTTTACAAAGAACATGAACAAATGCTTCTATTTTAGAGAAGATATGGGATCCAGGTTTCGGAGCCGTAAAACCAACCGTCGTGATTGGTGGACGAGTTGCCAGGTTGCAGCTTCTGTACCGTGCCGGCACATAAATAGGTTCGGCTCAAGCGGCGGCAGCATCATTCCCCCGTGACTGTCTGAGCGTCTCTCATCACCTTGGTTATCTCATCATCATCATGGTAGAAGCAAAGCCTACCAAGAAGGCTGCGGCTGCTGCTGCTGTGGTGGCCACCACCAGGAAACCTCGCGTCCAGGTTGCTCACCCGAAAACTAGTCAAATGGTTCTAGCCGCGGTCGCAGCACTCAAAGACCGTAAGGGCTCGTCTCTACAAGCAATCAAGAAGTACGTTGTTGCCAACAACAAAGTCGAGGCTGCCAAGATCGCCATTTACATCCGAAGATTTCTCAAGAAAGCAGTGGCTGACGGCATTCTTGTTCAGACCAAGGGAAGTGGAGCTAGTGGATCATTCAAGCTGGCCGTAGCAGAGAAGAGGGCCGTTCTAACTCCCAAGAAAGCCACCACAACCAAGAAACCATCTACAGCAGCAAAGAAGGCCGTGGTAACTCCCAAGAAAGCCGCCACAAGCAACAAACCACCTACAGCCTTGAAAAAGAAGCAGCAGCAGCAGCTTGTTGTTGGGAACAAAAAGCCCAAAATAAAGAGAGCTTCAAAATCTCCCAAACCACCCAAGGCAAAGAAAGCTGTCAAGAAAACAACAAAGGCAAAATAAACGACGACATGCAAGCAGCATGAATACACATGACAATAAACATCCAGGCCTCCCCCCTCAGTGGAGGGGCCTCATATGATTCCAAAAAGAGTTTAGTTTTGTAGACAAATAAATCATTACTTTTGGGGTAGATTTACTCTGTATATTATATATATATATATATATATATATATATATATATATATATATATATATATATATATATATATATATATATATATATATATATATATACACATACATGGGTGAGGTGATATGGTACCAAAGTTTTGGGTGAGGTGATTGACATTTACACAAGATAAAACACGAACCAATGGGAATAAAAACATAAGAATGGAAGTAACTGCAGAAGGCCTATTGGCCCATAACACAAGCACTTCCTCTTGATGCTTCTATATTGGTTCGGAGTCTTGAAGCTATAATATATATATATATATATATATATATATATATATATATATATATATATATATATATATATATATATATATATATATATATATATATATATATATATATATATATATATATGCACACAAAACTAAATAGTCTTGTTAGACAAATTGCCCCTATTAGAGGCAAGTTGACTAACAAGCCGAATGACTGCAATTGTTTTGAATTTGAGTTAAATCTAACATAGAAATGTAATCAAACCTAACCTAACCTATGCTAACCCAAGCTAAGCTAACCTAACCTAACCTAAGCTAACCCAAGCTAAGCTAAGCTAACCTAACCTAACCTAAGCTAAGCTAACCTAACCTAACCTAACCCAGCAATTCATGATCTTAATATAATACTGTTAATTGGATAAACCAATTTGGAAAGAAATGTTCGAAAATAACAAAATTAACTGTGCTTGTTAGGAAAATTGGGCCTTGCATACTTGTCCCAATAGTGTGGTTCTCGCTTTTAGGTACGACATAAACGTATACCTAAGTTGAGAGAGAAAAAGATTCGCACTCAAACATGCATATCGATTGCCAGTCCTGAATTCTGGGTAGATATTCGTGTCCTCCCTTTTCATTTACCATCATTTGGATACTATCAAAACAGCTCTGAGAAGGATAAAATGAATAAAACGGGTAGCTCACTCATGTAAAAAGGAAGAGTTGGGAAAGATCTCTCTCTCTCTCTCTCTCTCTCTCCCTCACCCCCCCCCCCCCACCACCACCAATGATCCTGCTCTGCTAGTATATAACGGAACAAACCTTCCCCCCCCCCCCCACCCCTCCCTCCCCAATCAGAGTCCCTTTAAGCATGCGAGGATAAAAAATAGATTTCATAAGACCCAATGTGCTAGCTGATATCAAAACAATTTATGTTATCGTCTATTAAGCCCTTCAGTAAAAAAGTATAGGGACCTAATTAGGTCCCGTTTTGAGGTGGTGGTGGGTGGAATCGATGGATTAGCCAAGCTCTTATCCGCCGAATCCGTAGAGGGTACGACCCTGGCGCTTCAGAGCGTACACCACGTCCATGGCAGTGACGGTCTTCCTCTTGGCGTGTTCCGTGTAGGTTACAGCATCACGGATGACGTTCTCGAGGAACACCTTCAGGACGCCACGGGTCTCTTCGTAGATGAGACCCGAAATACGCTTCACGCCGCCACGACGAGCTAAGCGACGAATAGCGGGCTTGGTGATGCCCTGGATGTTGTCACGTAGCACCTTACGATGACGCTTGGCGCCACCCTTTCCGAGTCCCTTGCCTCCCTTGCCGCGTCCAGTCATGGTGTTGAAGTTGTGTGAATAATAAAATTTCGGCACGATTTCCCCAGACTATATCCCGTCAAGCGGACGTACTTGTAGCATGGCAACTCCTAACTCCTGCCTGTCCTTACTTTATGCTTGTACTCGAGCAGAAACACGGCTTTCTCACAACGCTTTCAAAACTGCAGTTGCCTACTCGTCTGTTTCACGTCTCTGTGAAATGACTTTTGCACAAATCCAAAAAATAGAGCAAAATCAGCGATAATAGTGTTTGAGGTGAGCTGCCTGTTGGCTGCAGCCAGAGGAAGGAGGGGAGGGGCAACGGGGTGACGTAGGCGAGTCGAGCAGCCAATGGCGCTCGAGCAAGCGCCTCGAGACGGCGTATATAAGCAAAAATTTTTCGGCGCCGGCCATCACAAACCACAGTTGTTCACCATGGCTCGCACCAAGCAGACTGCTCGCAAGTCCACGGGAGGCAAGGCTCCTCGTAAGCAGCTGGCCACCAAGGCAGCACGCAAATCTGCTCCTGCCACAGGGGGCGTGAAGAAGCCTCACCGTTACAGGCCCGGAACGGTCGCCCTGCGTGAGATCCGTCGTTACCAGAAGAGCACAGAGTTGCTCATCAGGAAACTTCCCTTCCAGCGTCTGGTGCGCGAGATTGCCCAGGACTTCAAGACCGATCTTCGCTTCCAGTCGTCTGCCGTCATGGCTTTACAGGAGGCATCCGAGGCTTACCTGGTCGGTCTCTTCGAGGACACTAACCTCTGTGCCATCCACGCCAAGCGTGTCACCATCATGCCAAAGGACATTCAGCTTGCTCGCCGTATCCGTGGAGAGCGTGCATAAGCTAAAACGACCACCCTAGTATACACCAAACTCGGCCCTTCTCAGGGCCAAAATATCCTTCTAAGGAGATTTCAGACATTCCTAGCATCAGTCATATGAATTAACCTTCATCTATACATATAATAAATAAATAAATACAATAATTTAGGTGGCATACATACACTGTACACGTGATATCAATAAATCAAGTCATTTGTAGTACAACCTGTCCTCTTACAAACAAAACGCCGTCGCTTTTCATTCTTATGCACTGCCAAGGATCCTCCCCCCCCCCCCCTCCAAAAAAAAAAAAAAAAAAAATTGTCATACTGTACTAGAAATAAAAGCAGCTTGTATAAGTGACATACTGTCCTGTCCTGTTTTATTCTGTTTTTGGTCCTCTGGCTTAATCTGTTAAGTTAGGAGATGACATTTTAAATTAACCGTTTTCTTGACATTTTCAAACCTTAAGAGGGTGGCCTGCATAGTAATCCTAATGTGGAACATAACAATGAATCTCTAATCTCTAGAAAAAAGATACCGAGTGTTTATATGTGTGTTGAGAGAGAGAGAGAGAGAGAGAGAGAGAGAGAGAGAGAGAGAGAGAGAGAGAGAGAGAGAGAGAGAGAGAGAGAGAGAGAGAGAGAGAGAGAGAGAGAGAGAGAGAGAGAGACATGCAGAGACAGAGACAGAGACAGACAGACAGACAGACAGAGACTGAGAGAGAGAAACACACACAGACAGTTTCATAAATATTCTCATTTTATAGCTATTTGCTTTCAGTGACAGAGGTTTTTGTTATAATAGTATTGGTGTCTAACACTCACAATCTCTTTAGAAATTAAAGTGTGGCTCCAATGGAGCCGAGTTTGTTGGTTTGAGGCCAAGCCACCACCACAGGGCAGTAAGTAAGCCGTTTACTTGGAGGAGGTGTACTTGGTGACGGCCTTAGTGCCCTCAGAGACGGCGTGCTTGGCCAGTTCTCCGGGCAACAGGAGCCTTACAGCCGTCTGGATCTCCCGACTGGTAATGGTGGAACGCTTGTTGTAGTGGGCCAGGCGAGAAGCCTCGGCGGCGATGCGCTCGAAGATGTCGTTCACGAACGAGTTCATGATCGACATGGCTTTGGAAGAGATACCAGTGTCGGGGTGGACCTGCTTCAGCACTTTGTAGATGTAGATGCTGTAGCTCTCCTTCCTCCTGCGCTTCTTTTTCTTATCGCCCTTGGCAATGGCCTTCTGGGCCTTTCCGGCCTTCTTGGCAGCCTTTCCAGATGCCTTGGGTGGCATGATGATGCTCGTGCTGGCTGGCGTTGCGATACAATAATGAACTTTTGCGCGAGTCGAGCTTTCCTTTTATATCCCGCTCGCGACTCAGCTCAGAGCGGGTCGCGTGGCGGAGCGCGCTGATTGGTCAGTGGCGGACTCCCTTGATCCTGAGCGGGGTATATAACACGAAGCTCGATCTGCGGGCCGGCATAAAACACCACAAACCCACAACAGCAGCAGCAATGTCAGGACGCGGCAAGGGAGGCAAAGTGAAGGGCAAGTCAAAGTCTCGCTCCAGCAGGGCCGGACTTCAGTTCCCCGTGGGCAGAATTCACCGTCTGCTGCGTAAAGGCAACTACGCCGAACGCGTCGGTGCTGGCGCTCCTGTCTACCTGGCAGCCGTCATGGAATACCTCGCTGCCGAAGTTCTGGAGCTCGCCGGTAACGCCGCACGTGACAACAAGAAGACCCGTATCATCCCACGTCACTTGCAGTTGGCCATCCGCAACGACGAAGAACTCAACAAACTTCTGTCTGGCGTAACCATTGCACAGGGAGGTGTTCTTCCAAACATTCAGGCAGTTCTTTTGCCAAAGAAGACAGAGAAGAAGTAAGCACTTCTGCCACCCACCACGACAAATACCATAACCAGGCTCCATCCGGAGCCACACACACTTTAATAGAGAGATTCAAGTAGACAATCAACTTTCAAACATTAATAATAACATTTATATTGATTTCATTTGGAATGTGTACATAACAAACAAACAAAACAAAATTATAGGGGATATTCAGCATCACTTGGAATATTAACCAATCATATAAATCCAATATATATTTTATATTTTACTTTAAGCGAGGAATTCATATTCTATCAATTTTTAATCATACAAATGAACAAAAGCAATTCTTCACTAGACGTAATGAATGAATAAATGATCAAGGTTTTAATGTGTTTCATGAATAAATATATATATATATATATATATATATATATATATATATATATATATATATATATATATATATATATATATATATATATATATATATATATATAATATAATATAATATAATATATTATAATACTTGTGAACCAGAATATGTTTGAGCAGCAGCGATCGTGCCATTGGCCGAAGTGCAACAATTCAAATAATTTAAAGGGCCTGCTCGGGTATATAAGAGAGGCTGGGAGACTGGGGCCGGTGGTGGGTGATGGGTGATGAGTGATGGTGTGGTGTGGTGTGGTGTTGTTAAGAGTTGATTTACGGCCAGCCAGCCAGCTGCAGCCAAGGCAGGGCAGGGCAAGGCAAGGCAAGGCAAGGCAAGGCAAGGCAAGGCAAGGCAAGGCAAGGCAAGGCAAGGCAAGGCAAGGCAATAACAGGACAGGACAGGCAAGGCAAGGCAAGCAGGCGGGCGGGCAGGCGGGCGGGCGGGCGGGCAGCCAGCCAGCCAGCCAGCCAGCCAGCCAGGCAGGCAGGCAGGCAGGCAGGCAGGCAGGCAGGCAGGCTGGCAGGCAGGCAGGCAGGCAGGCAGGCAGGCAGGCAGGCAGGCAGGCAGCCAGCCAGCCAGCCAGCCAGCCAGCCAGCCAGCCAGCCAGCCAGCCAGCCAGGCAGGCAGGCAGGCAGCCAGCCAGCCAGCCAGCCAGCCAGCCAGCCAGCCAGCCAGCCAGCCAGCCAGCCAGCCAGCCAGCCAGCCAGCCACTCCCACTTTGTATTTATATGCATTCAATTTATATTCAAACATTATATATGTTAAGGGCCTAGTTTTAGTGTTTATTTTAAAAATGACAAACATCGAGTCGTTTTACCAGTCCTTTAGCGTTAACGGTGATGCATTTTAAAACTGAACAGAAATCACCTTTTCTGGATATATCAAATATCGAATCCGCTTAATGTGCCTACAATTCAATCATTCAAAAAATACATAATTTACATCATGCCTTTTCATAGAACAGACAATAAGATTTGAGACAATAAGAACTTTAGTTTTATAACTAAAGTTGCACAATTATACCAACTCTATGGTGGCTGGGTGGTAAGGTGTGTGGCTGGTGTTTTGGAAGTCGCGAGTTCAAACGACCCAATGGGAGTACTTTTTTTTTTTTTATGCCATACAATCTTCCTAGTACTATTATGTAGGTTTGTGTGTGTGTGTTTTTATTCATTCTTTGGTTTTATAGATGACATACATATTGACTCCTTTTACCGGTCCTTAATTAGGCTCTGGGGAAGCAATGGTGGTGGTGGTGGTGCATTTAAAACTAAACCAAAAATCACCAGTTCTGGACGCGTCAAATATCATATCCGCTTAATGTGTCTACAACCTAATTACTTAAAACTACACTATTTAATTCATTCATATCATGTGCATATTGGTCATTATGCTCATACAACCGACATAACAATTTATTTTCATTATTAGAATCATACATTTCATCAAGTAATACAGATACAAAGAGATTTTCTTTCTGAGAAGACCGTTAGTATTGGCTGGCTGGCAGGCAGGCAGGCAGGCATTTGAGGGTTATTATTTCGCCTGTTGATTGGGGGGAGGGTTGATGTGTTAGGGGGTTTTCGGTTAGGTGTGGTGGTGGTGATTGGTGGTGGTGGTGATTGGTGGTGATTGGTGGTGAGTAGTGGTGAGTAGTGGTGGTGGTGGTGGTGGTGGTGGTGGTGGTGGTAGTAGTAGGTGGGAGGGGGGGGGGGGGGGGGGGAAGGGGAATGATGGTCTGTGGATTCCTTCTCCGTACCCCTTACATATAAGCAAAAACATGCCTTCCTGTGGGTATAGAAACATTAACACAAATTATATCAGTAACTGATATTGTAGCCTTTTAAACAGAAAAGATTTGTACATACAAATACTTTTAAATTATCATTTATTTGTGGAAATGGCATTTACGTCATTAAATTGATACCTCAGCATCAAGTGTCCTGCAGTGGTCCAGTGGTAAAGTGTATATAAGTGATGCGTATTCTTGGAGTTGCGAGTTCAAACCCGGATTAAGCTATATATATATATATATATATATATATATATATATATATATATATATATATATATATATATATATATATATATATATATATACAACATGTTTTGTTTTGGTTGTTTGTTTTTGTATAAAGCCTCACACACTATATTAAGCGAGTTTGTTTTAAACATGACATACATATTAATTCATTTTACCAGGCCTTATTCCACACAACTCCGTGAATTTCCCGTGGAGCCAGCCAGCCAGCCAGCCAGCCAGCCAGCCAGCCAGCCATTCAAACAAAAACAAACGAAACAAAACAAAACAAAACAAAAAACATTATTGCCAACAGCATTTGGTGTTCCCAGGCGGTCACCCATCCAAGTACTAACCAAACCCAACGTTGCTTAACTTCGCTGATCGGACGAGAAGCGGTGTTCTCAACGTGGTATGGCCGTTGGCATGAGACTGCCTACACATTGTGGCTAATAACCAACTCTTTTTAGTCATCACGGCAGGATACGGACCTTCTTGTGGTGTCTTAATGGTAATTGTATCCTAACATATTTTTGTCTCCTTGGCATGGATATTTAACATCGTTTATTCAGTCTTGGGTTTATGTTCTTTCGCCATTTACAGACATTTTACATCTACCTACTTCCTCAGCCTACCCTGCCAATTTCTAATGAATTTGTGGATTTTCTTTTGTAATACATACATGTGTGTGCTCATCTGCTCTTCAGTTTTTATGATATTTGTCTCATCTGTCCTGCTTTATGATACTTTTACAAAGAACATGAACAAATGCTTCTATTTTAGAGAAGATATGGGATCCAGGTTTCGGAGCCGTAAAACCAACCGTCGTGATTGGTGGACGAGTTGCCAGGTTGCAGCTTCTGTACCGTGCCGGCACATAAATAGGTTCGGCTCAAGCGGCGGCAGCATCATTCCCCCGTGACTGTCTGAGCGTCTCTCATCACCTTGGTTATCTCATCATCATCATGGTAGAAGCAAAGCCTACCAAGAAGGCTGCGGCTGCTGCTGCTGTGGTGGCCACCACCAGGAAACCTCGCGTCCAGGTTGCTCACCCGAAAACTAGTCAAATGGTTCTAGCCGCGGTCGCAGCACTCAAAGACCGTAAGGGCTCGTCTCTACAAGCAATCAAGAAGTACGTTGTTGCCAACAACAAAGTCGAGGCTGCCAAGATCGCCATTTACATCCGAAGATTTCTCAAGAAAGCAGTGGCTGACGGCATTCTTGTTCAGACCAAGGGAAGTGGAGCTAGTGGATCATTCAAGCTGGCCGTAGCAGAGAAGAGGGCCGTTCTAACTCCCAAGAAAGCCACCACAACCAAGAAACCATCTACAGCAGCAAAGAAGGCCGTGGTAACTCCCAAGAAAGCCGCCACAAGCAACAAACCACCTACAGCCTTGAAAAAGAAGCAGCAGCAGCAGCTTGTTGTTGGGAACAAAAAGCCCAAAATAAAGAGAGCTTCAAAATCTCCCAAACCACCCAAGGCAAAGAAAGCTGTCAAGAAAACAACAAAGGCAAAATAAACGACGACATGCAAGCAGCATGAATACACATGACAATAAACATCCAGGCCTCCCCCTCAGTGGAGGGGCCTCATATGATTCCAAAAAGAGTTTAGTTTTGTAGACAAATAAATCATTACTTTTGGGGTAGATTTACTCTGTATATTATATATATATATATATATATATATATATATATATATATATATATATATATATATATATATATATATATATATATATATATACACATACATGGGTGAGGTGATATGGTACCAAAGTTTTGGGTGAGGTGATTGACATTTACACAAGATAAAACACGAACCAATGGGAATAAAAACATAAGAATGGAAGTAACTGCAGAAGGCCTATTGGCCCATAACACAAGCACTTCCTCTTGATGCTTCTATATTGGTTCGGAGTCTTGAAGCTATAATATATATATATATATATATATATATATATATATATATATATATATATATATATATATATATATATATATATATATATATATATATATATATATATATATATATATATATATATATATGCACACAAAACTAAATAGTCTTGTTAGACAAATTGCCCCTATTAGAGGCAAGTTGACTAACAAGCCGAATGACTGCAATTGTTTTGAATTTGAGTTAAATCTAACATAGAAATGTAATCAAACCTAACCTAACCTATGCTAACCCAAGCTAAGCTAACCTAACCTAACCTAAGCTAACCCAAGCTAAGCTAAGCTAACCTAACCTAACCTAAGCTAAGCTAACCTAACCTAACCTAACCCAGCAATTCATGATCTTAATATAATACTGTTAATTGGATAAACCAATTTGGAAAGAAATGTTCGAAAATAACAAAATTAACTGTGCTTGTTAGGAAAATTGGGCCTTGCATACTTGTCCCAATAGTGTGGTTCTCGCTTTTAGGTACGACATAAACGTATACCTAAG
This sequence comes from Procambarus clarkii, assembly GCF_040958095.1. Taxonomy (NCBI): domain Eukaryota; kingdom Metazoa; phylum Arthropoda; class Malacostraca; order Decapoda; family Cambaridae; genus Procambarus; species Procambarus clarkii. The sequence goes on from NW_027189142.1 coordinate 953,658, forward strand.
TTGAGAGAGAAAAAGATTCGCACTCAAACATGCATATCGATTGCCAGTCCTGAATTCTGGGTAGATATTCGTGTCCTCCCTTTTCATTTACCATCATTTGGATACTATCAAAACAGCTCTGAGAAGGATAAAATGAATAAAACGGGTAGCTCACTCATGTAAAAAGGAAGAGTTGGGAAAGATCTCTCTCTCTCTCTCTCTCTCTCTCCCTCACCCCCCCCCCCCCCACCACCACCAATGATCCTGCTCTGCTAGTATATAACGGAACAAACCTTCCCCCCCCCCCCCCACCCCTCCCTCCCCAATCAGAGTCCCTTTAAGCATGCGAGGATAAAAAATAGATTTCATAAGACCCAATGTGCTAGCTGATATCAAAACAATTTATGTTATCGTCTATTAAGCCCTTCAGTAAAAAAGTATAGGGACCTAATTAGGTCCCGTTTTGAGGTGGTGGTGGGTGGAATCGATGGATTAGCCAAGCTCTTATCCGCCGAATCCGTAGAGGGTACGACCCTGGCGCTTCAGAGCGTACACCACGTCCATGGCAGTGACGGTCTTCCTCTTGGCGTGTTCCGTGTAGGTTACAGCATCACGGATGACGTTCTCGAGGAACACCTTCAGGACGCCACGGGTCTCTTCGTAGATGAGACCCGAAATACGCTTCACGCCGCCACGACGAGCTAAGCGACGAATAGCGGGCTTGGTGATGCCCTGGATGTTGTCACGTAGCACCTTACGATGACGCTTGGCGCCACCCTTTCCGAGTCCCTTGCCTCCCTTGCCGCGTCCAGTCATGGTGTTGAAGTTGTGTGAATAATAAAATTTCGGCACGATTTCCCCAGACTATATCCCGTCAAGCGGACGTACTTGTAGCATGGCAACTCCTAACTCCTGCCTGTCCTTACTTTATGCTTGTACTCGAGCAGAAACACGGCTTTCTCACAACGCTTTCAAAACTGCAGTTGCCTACTCGTCTGTTTCACGTCTCTGTGAAATGACTTTTGCACAAATCCAAAAAATAGAGCAAAATCAGCGATAATAGTGTTTGAGGTGAGCTGCCTGTTGGCTGCAGCCAGAGGAAGGAGGGGAGGGGCAACGGGGTGACGTAGGCGAGTCGAGCAGCCAATGGCGCTCGAGCAAGCGCCTCGAGACGGCGTATATAAGCAAAAATTTTTCGGCGCCGGCCATCACAAACCACAGTTGTTCACCATGGCTCGCACCAAGCAGACTGCTCGCAAGTCCACGGGAGGCAAGGCTCCTCGTAAGCAGCTGGCCACCAAGGCAGCACGCAAATCTGCTCCTGCCACAGGGGGCGTGAAGAAGCCTCACCGTTACAGGCCCGGAACGGTCGCCCTGCGTGAGATCCGTCGTTACCAGAAGAGCACAGAGTTGCTCATCAGGAAACTTCCCTTCCAGCGTCTGGTGCGCGAGATTGCCCAGGACTTCAAGACCGATCTTCGCTTCCAGTCGTCTGCCGTCATGGCTTTACAGGAGGCATCCGAGGCTTACCTGGTCGGTCTCTTCGAGGACACTAACCTCTGTGCCATCCACGCCAAGCGTGTCACCATCATGCCAAAGGACATTCAGCTTGCTCGCCGTATCCGTGGAGAGCGTGCATAAGCTAAAACGACCACCCTAGTATACACCAAACTCGGCCCTTCTCAGGGCCAAAATATCCTTCTAAGGAGATTTCAGACATTCCTAGCATCAGTCATATGAATTAACCTTCATCTATACATATAATAAATAAATAAATACAATAATTTAGGTGGCATACATACACTGTACACGTGATATCAATAAATCAAGTCATTTGTAGTACAACCTGTCCTCTTACAAACAAAACGCCGTCGCTTTTCATTCTTATGCACTGCCAAGGATCCTCCCCCCCCCCCCCCCAAAAAAAAAAAAAAAAAAAAAAATTGTCATACTGTACTAGAAATAAAAGCAGCTTGTATAAGTGACATACTGTCCTGTCCTGTTTTATTCTGTTTTTGGTCCTCTGGCTTAATCTGTTAAGTTAGGAGATGACATTTTAAATTAACCGTTTTCTTGACATTTTCAAACCTTAAGAGGGTGGCCTGCATAGTAATCCTAATGTGGAACATAACAATGAATCTCTAATCTCTAGAAAAAAGATACCGAGTGTTTATATGTGTGTTGAGAGAGAGAGAGAGAGAGAGAGAGAGAGAGAGAGAGAGAGAGAGAGAGAGAGAGAGAGAGAGAGAGAGAGAGAGAGAGAGAGAGAGAGAGAAGAGAGAGAGAGAGACATGCAGAGACAGAGACAGAGACAGACAGACAGACAGACAGAGACTGAGAGAGAGAAACACACACAGACAGTTTCATAAATATTCTCATTTTATAGCTATTTGCTTTCAGTGACAGAGGTTTTTGTTATAATAGTATTGGTGTCTAACACTCACAATCTCTTTAGAAATTAAAGTGTGGCTCCAATGGAGCCGAGTTTGTTGGTTTGAGGCCAAGCCACCACCACAGGGCAGTAAGTAAGCCGTTTACTTGGAGGAGGTGTACTTGGTGACGGCCTTAGTGCCCTCAGAGACGGCGTGCTTGGCCAGTTCTCCGGGCAACAGGAGCCTTACAGCCGTCTGGATCTCCCGACTGGTAATGGTGGAACGCTTGTTGTAGTGGGCCAGGCGAGAAGCCTCGGCGGCGATGCGCTCGAAGATGTCGTTCACGAACGAGTTCATGATCGACATGGCTTTGGAAGAGATACCAGTGTCGGGGTGGACCTGCTTCAGCACTTTGTAGATGTAGATGCTGTAGCTCTCCTTCCTCCTGCGCTTCTTTTTCTTATCGCCCTTGGCAATGGCCTTCTGGGCCTTTCCGGCCTTCTTGGCAGCCTTTCCAGATGCCTTGGGTGGCATGATGATGCTCGTGCTGGCTGGCGTTGCGATACAATAATGAACTTTTGCGCGAGTCGAGCTTTCCTTTTATATCCCGCTCGCGACTCAGCTCAGAGCGGGTCGCGTGGCGGAGCGCGCTGATTGGTCAGTGGCGGACTCCCTTGATCCTGAGCGGGGTATATAACACGAAGCTCGATCTGCGGGCCGGCATAAAACACCACAAACCCACAACAGCAGCAGCAATGTCAGGACGCGGCAAGGGAGGCAAAGTGAAGGGCAAGTCAAAGTCTCGCTCCAGCAGGGCCGGACTTCAGTTCCCCGTGGGCAGAATTCACCGTCTGCTGCGTAAAGGCAACTACGCCGAACGCGTCGGTGCTGGCGCTCCTGTCTACCTGGCAGCCGTCATGGAATACCTCGCTGCCGAAGTTCTGGAGCTCGCCGGTAACGCCGCACGTGACAACAAGAAGACCCGTATCATCCCACGTCACTTGCAGTTGGCCATCCGCAACGACGAAGAACTCAACAAACTTCTGTCTGGCGTAACCATTGCACAGGGAGGTGTTCTTCCAAACATTCAGGCAGTTCTTTTGCCAAAGAAGACAGAGAAGAAGTAAGCACTTCTGCCACCCACCACGACAAATACCATAACCAGGCTCCATCCGGAGCCACACACACTTTAATAGAGAGATTCAAGTAGACAATCAACTTTCAAACATTAATAATAACATTTATATTGATTTCATTTGGAATGTGTACATAACAAACAAACAAAACAAAATTATAGGGGATATTCAGCATCACTTGGAATATTAACCAATCATATAAATCCAATATATATTTTATATTTTACTTTAAGCGAGGAATTCATATTCTATCAATTTTTAATCATACAAATGAACAAAAGCAATTCTTCACTAGACGTAATGAATGAATAAATGATCAAGGTTTTAATGTGTTTCATGAATAAATATATATATATATATATATATATATATATATATATATATATATATATATATATATATATATATATATATATATAATATAATATAATATAATATATTATAATACTTGTGAACCAGAATATGTTTGAGCAGCAGCGATCGTGCCATTGGCCGAAGTGCAACAATTCAAATAATTTAAAGGGCCTGCTCGGGTATATAAGAGAGGCTGGGAGACTGGGGCCGGTGGTGGGTGATGGGTGATGAGTGATGGTGTGGTGTGGTGTGGTGTTGTTAAGAGTTGATTTACGGCCAGCCAGCCAGCTGCAGCCAAGGCAGGGCAGGGCAAGGCAAGGCAAGGCAAGGCAAGGCAAGGCAAGGCAAGGCAAGGCAAGCAAGGCAAGGCAATAACAGGACAGGACAGGCAAGGCAAGGCAAGGCAAGCAGGCGGGCGGGCAGGCGGGCGGGCGGGCGGGCGGGCGGGCGGGCAGCCAGCCAGCCGGCAGGCAGGCAGGCAGGCAGGCAGGCAGGCAGGCAGGCAGGCAGCAGCTGGCGCAGGCAGGCAGGCAGGCAGGCAGGCAGGCAGGCAGGCAGCCAGCCAGCCAGCCAGCCAGCCAGCCAGCCAGGCAGGCAGGCAGGCAGCCAGCCAGCCAGCCAGCCAGCCAGCCAGCCAGCCAGCCAGCCACTCCCACTTTGTATTTATATGCATTCAATTTATATTCAAACATTATATATGTTAAGGGCCTAGTTTTAGTGTTTATTTTAAAAATGACAAACATCGAGTCGTTTTAACCAGTCCTTTAGCGTTAACGGTGATGCATTTTAAAACTGAACAGAAATCACCTTTTCTGGATATATCAAATATCGAATCCGCTTAATGTGCCTACAATTCAATCATTCAAAAAATACATAATTTACATCATGCCTTTTCATAGAACAGACAATAAGATTTGAGACAATAAGAACTTTAGTTTTATAACTAAAGTTGCACAATTATACCAACTCTATGGTGGCTGGGTGGTAAGGTGTGTGGCTGGTGTTTTGGAAGTCGCGAGTTCAAACGACCCAATGGGAGTACTTTTTTTTTTTTTATGCCATACAATCTTCCTAGTACTATTATGTAGGTTTGTGTGTGTGTGTTTTTATTCATTCTTTGGTTTTATAGATGACATACATATTGACTCCTTTTACCGGTCCTTAATTAGGCTCTGGGGAAGCAATGGTGGTGGTGGTGGTGCATTTAAAACTAAACCAAAAATCACCAGTTCTGGACGCGTCAAATATCATATCCGCTTAATGTGTCTACAACCTAATTACTTAAAACTACACTATTTAATTCATTCATATCATGTGCATATTGGTCATTATGCTCATACAACCGACATAACAATTTATTTTCATTATTAGAATCATACATTTCATCAAGTAATACAGATACAAAGAGATTTTCTTTCTGAGAAGACCGTTAGTATTGGCTGGCTGGCAGGCAGGCAGGCAGGCATTTGAGGGTTATTATTTCGCCTGTTGATTGGGGGAGGGTTGATGTGTTAGGGGGTTTTCGGTTAGGTGTGGTGGTGGTGATTGGTGGTGGTGGTGATTGGTGGTGATTGGTGGTGAGTAGTGGTGAGTAGTGGTGGTGGTGGTGGTGGTGGTGGTGGTGGTGGTAGTAGTAGGTGGGAGGGGGGGGGGGGGGGGGGGGGGGGGGGGGGGAAAGGGGAATGATGGTCTGTGGATTCCTTCTCCGTACCCCTTACATATAAGCAAAAACATGCCTTCCTGTGGTATAGAAACATTAACACAAATTATATCAGTAACTGATATTGTAGCCTTTTAAACAGAAAAGATTTGTACATACAAATACTTTTAAATTATCATTTATTTGTGGAAATGGCATTTACGTCATTAAATTGATACCTCAGCATCAAGTGTCCTGCAGTGGTCCAGTGGTAAAGTGTATATAAGTGATGCGTATTCTTGGAGTTGCGAGTTCAAACCCGGATTAAGCTATATATATATATATATATATATATATATATATATATATATATATATATATATATATATATATATATATATATATATATATATATATATATATATACAACATGTTTTGTTTGGTTGTTTGTTTTTGTATAAAGCCTCACACACTATATTAAGCGAGTTTGTTTTAAACATGACATACATATTAATTCATTTTACCAGGCCTTATTCCACACAACTCCGTGAATTTCCCGTGGAGCCGAGCCAGCCAGCCAGCCAGCCAGCCAGCCATTCAAACAAAAACAAACGAAACAAAACAAAACAAAACAAAAAACATTATTGCCAACAGCATTTGGTGTTCCCAGGCGGTCACCCATCCAAGTACTAACCAAACCCAACGTTGCTTAACTTCGCTGATCGGACGAGAAGCGGTGTTCTCAACGTGGTATGGCCGTTGGCATGAGACTGCCTACACATTGTGGCTAATAACCAACTCTTTTTAGTCATCACGGCAGGATACGGACCTTCTTGTGGTGTCTTAATGGTAATTGTATCCTAACATATTTTTGTCTCCTTGGCAGTGGATATTTAACATCGTTTATTCAGTCTTGGGTTTATGTTCTTTCGCCATTTACAGACATTTTACATCTACCTACTTCCTCAGCCTACCCTGCCAATTTCTAATGAATTTGTGGATTTTCTTTTGTAATACATACATGTGTGTGCTCATCTGCTCTTCAGTTTTTATGATATTTGTCTCATCTGTCCTGCTTTATGATACTTTTACAAAGAACATGAACAAATGCTTCTATTTTAGAGAAGATATGGGATCCAGGTTTCGGAGCCGTAAAACCCAACCGTCGTGATTGGGTGACGAGTTGCCAGGTTGCAGCTTCTGTACCGTGCCGGCACATAAATAGGTTCGGCTCAAGCGGCGGCAGCATCATTCCCCCCGTGACTGTCTGAGCGTCTCTCATCACCTTGGTTATCTCATCATCATCATGGGTAGAAGCAAAGCCTACCAAGAAGGCTGCGGCTGGCTGCTGCTGTGGTGGCCACCACCAGGAAACCTCGCGTCCAGGTTGCTCACCCGAAAACTAGTCAAATGGTTCTAGCCGCGGTCGCAGCACTCAAAGACCGTAAGGGCTCGTCTCTACAAGCAATCAAGAAGTACGTTGTTGCCAACAACAAAGTCGAGGCTGCCAAGATCGCCATTTACATCCGAAGATTTCTCAAGAAAGCAGTGGCTGACGGCATTCTTGTTCAGACCAAGGGAAGTGGAGCTAGTGGATCATTCAAGCTGGCCGTAGCAGAGAAGAGGGCCGTTCTAACTCCCAAGAAAGCCACCACAACCAAGAAACCATCTACAGCAGCAAAGAAGGCCGTGGTAACTCCCAAGAAAGCCGCCACAAGCAACAAACCACCTACAGCCTTGAAAAAGAAGCAGCAGCAGCAGCTTGTTGTTGGGAACAAAAAGCCAAAATAAAGAGAGCTTCAAAATCTCCAAACCACCCAAGCAAAGAAAGCTGTCAAGAAAACAACAAAGGCAAAATAAACGACGACATGCAAGCAGCATGAATACACATGACAATAAACATCCAGGCCTCCCCCCTCAGTGGAGGGGCCTCATATGATTCCAAAAGAGTTTAGTTTTGTAGACAAATAAATCATTACTTTTGGGGTAGATTTACTCTGTATATTATATATATATATATATATATATATATATATATATATATATATATATATATATATATATATATATATTATATATATATATATACACAATACAGGGTGAGGTGATATGGTACCAAAGTTTTGGGTGAGGTGATTGACATTTACACAAGATAAAACACGAACCAATGGGAATAAAAACATAAGAATGGAAGTAACGCAGAAGGCCTATTGGCCCATAACACAAGCACTTCCTCTTGATGCTTCTATATTGGTTCGGAGTCTTGAAGCTATAATATATATATATGTATATATATATAAATATATATATTATATATATATATTATATAATAATATATATATATTTATATATATATATATATATATATATATATTATTATGCACACAAAACTAAATAGTCTTGTTAGGACAAATTGCCCCTTAGAGGCAAGTTGACTAACAAGCCGAATGACTGCAATTGTTTTGAATTTGAGTTAAATCTAACATAGAAATGTAATCAAACCTAACCTAACCTATGCTAACCCAAGCTAAGCTAACCTAACTAACCTAAGCTAACCCAAGCTAAGCTAAGCTACCTAA